>NC_085138.1:206025576-206325576 GCF_035046485.1 Aedes albopictus
CCAAGCACAAAAAATCATCCGGAAGCATGCACCATCCAGAGCCCACGATGAATATCACACCACATTTTTCACTTTTTTGTGTTGTCGTAATTTTCTCACTTGCACGCATGCAAATTGAAGGGTGATTCCTCCCAGCAAAATAATAAATTGGTTCGATTTCTTTTCGCAATTGAACGAAAAACTGGCAGGTGTGGAGTTTGGGATTTCTCTGGGAAGGAATCACTCCTCACGTGCAGCACACACAACTTACTCAGGCTGACGTTGGTTCGCAAGTGGCGAGAGTGAACGCGGTTGGGTGACGCCTGGAGTTGTTGCTACGCAAGCAGGGATGCTAACATTGTCTGCTTGACAGTTCGCATCACATTTAAATGCGCTATATCGCCTGCTGTGATCATTCACTTTATCACAGCTTTATTCAGTACATCTTATATCTCACATAATGGTTTCGGGATGGAAAACGTAAATTTAATTTTCGCCGCTCGTTAATAGTGTTGAACATAGCAATCGGAGACAGCGTTTGTGGATCACAGCAACCACTGGACTGAAGTGTCAAGTTAGGTGTAACGAAAATTCCTTTCATTACTGTTTCAACCTCTAACCAATAAACACATTGTTGAGAACCACTGCCTTTCAATAGGTTATTGGCCCTGCACCGTAAAGAGAAGAGAGTAGAAATCCTCTACATAGAGATGAGCGGAAGTTACATACATCGATTCGGCAACGCTGTTTGTTTTGTTTACAACAGCTGCCAACACTTGCTACAAAGCTAGATGTTCAAACTTTGTGCGTGATTTCGTTGTGGTTCAAGTTGTTTTGTTTACTTACCTTACCGGTCAGGCTAAGGCCGGGGTGGCCTCTGCTGTACATAGTAGCCGCCTCCATTCCACTCGGTCCATGGCTGTTTGTCTCCAGTTCCGCACTCTGCGTAGGGTCCGCAGATCGTCCTCCACTTGGTCGACCCACCTAGCTCGCTGCGCTCCACGTCTTCTTGTACCGGTCGGATGACTCTCGAGAACCATTTTAGTCGGGTTGCTATCCGACATCCTGATGACATGACCCGCCCACCGTAGCCTCCCGATTTTCGCGGTATGGACGATGGTTGGTTCTCTTAGCAGCTGATGCAGCTCGTGGTTCATTCGCCTTCTCCAAGTCCCGTCTTCCATCTGCACTCCGCCGTAGATGGTACGCAACACCTTCCGTTCGAAAACTCCAAGGGCGCGTTGGTCCTCTGCACGTAGGGTCCATGTTTCGTGCCCATAGAGGACGACCGGTCTAATCAGCGTTTTGTAGATGGTTAACTTCGTGTTACGGCGAACTTTGTTCGATCGTAGAGTTCTGCGGAGTCCAAAGTAAGCACGATTTCCTGCCACAATGCGCCTCTGAATTTCTCTGCTGGTGTCGTTGTCGTCGGTCACCAGTGAGCCCAAGTACACGAATTCTTCAACCGCCTCGATTTCATCACCGTCGATATGAATTCGGGGTGGCGGGCGCGGTGATTCCTCCCTGGAGCCCTTTGCCATCATGTACTTTGTCTTCGACACATTAATGACTAATCCGATTCGCTTGGCTTCACTCTTTAGTCGGATGTACGTTTCCGCCATCGTCTCAAATTTACGAGCAATAATATCAATATCATCGGCGAAACCAAGCAGCTGAACGGACTTCGTGAGAATCGTCCCACTCGTGTTTATCCCCGCTCTTCTTATTACACCCTCCAAAGCAATGTTGAACAGCAAGCACGAAAGACCATCACCTTGCCGTAACCCTCTGCGAGATTCGAAGGGACTCGAGAGTGTCCCTGATACTCGAACTACGCACATCACTCGATCCATCGTCGCCTTGATCAACCGTATCAGTTTATCCGGGAATCCGTATTCGTGCATAATCTGCCATAGCTGTTCTCGATCGATTGTATCATACGCCGATTTGAAATCGATGAACAAGTGATGTGTGGGCACGTTGTATTCGCGGCATTTCTGCAACACCTGGCGGATGGCGAACATCTGGTCCGTTGTAGCGCGTTCACCCATAAATCCAGCCTGATATTGCCCCACGAACTCTCTTGCAATCGGTGATAGACGGCGACATAAAATTTGAGAGAGTATCTTGTAGGCAGCGCTCAGTAGTGTGATCGCGCGGTAGTTCCCGCAATCCAACTTGTCGCCCTTTTTGTAGATGGGACACACGATACCTTCCATCCATTCCTCCGGTAATACTTCCTCCTCCCAAATCTTGGTAATGACCCAGTGTAGTGCTCTCACCAGTGCTTCTCCACCGTATTTTAGAAGCTCGCTTGGTAGTTGATCTGCTCCAGCGGCTTTGTTGTTTTTCAACCGGCCAACCTCCTCCTCAATCTCTTGAAGGTCAGGGGCCGGAAGTCTTTCGTCCTGTGCACATACTCCTAGATCTGTTACCACGCCACCTTCGGTGCTTGCAACGTCGCCATTGAGGTGCTCATCGTAATGCTGCCGCCACCTCTCGACCACCTCACGCTCGCTCGTGAGAATATTCCCGTGATTATCTCGGCACATGTCGGCTTGTGGCACAAAGCCTCTGCGCGAGCGGTTCAGCTTCTCGTAGAACTTTCGTGTGTCCTTAGCGCGGTACAGCTCTTCCATCGCTTCGCGATCTCGTTCTTCCTGCTGGCGCTTCTTCATCCGGAAGACTGAGTTCTGCCTGTTCCGCGCCTGTTTGTAACGTGCCTCATTCGCTCTCGTACGGTGTTGCAGCATTCTCGCCCATGCTGCATTCTTCTCGTTTTTCAACTGTTCACATTCGCCGTCGTACCAGTCGTTTCTGTGATTCGGAGTCGCGAAGCCTAGTGCTGTAGCCGAGGTACTACCTATGGCGGATCGGATGTCCCTCCAGCCATCTTCAAGTGTAGCTGCGCCAAGCTGCTCTTCCGTTGGTAGGGCCACTGCTAACTGCTGCGCGTAGTCTTGAGCCACTTCTACGTTACGAAGTTGCTCGATGTTGAGCCGTGGCGTTCGACTTCGACGTGTGGTGATAACTGTCGAAAGTTTTGAGCGCATGCATACAGCGACTAAGTAGTGATCCGAATCTATATTCGCACTGCGGTATGTGCGGACGTTGGTTATATCTGAGAAGAATTTACCGTCGATTAGAACGTGGTCGATTTGGTTTTCTGTTTGATGGTCGGGTGATCTCCAGGTGGCTTTGTGGATATCTTTGCGGGGGAAGAAGGTGCTTCGGACTACCATACCACGGGAGGCTGCAAAGTTTACGCATCGCTGGCCGTTATCATTCGATACGGCGTGCAGGCTGTTTCGCCCGATTACCGGTCTGTACATTTCCTCCCTTCCTACCTGCGCGTTCATGTCGCCGACAACGATTTTCACGTCACGCGGCGAGCAACCATCGTATGTTTGCTCTAACTGCGCGTAGAACGCTTCTTTCTCGTCATCGGGTCTCCCTTCGTGTGGGCAGTGGACGTTGATGATGCTGTAGTTGAAGAAACGGCCCTTAACTCTCAACATGCACATCCTTGCGTTGATCGGCTGCCACCCGATCACACGTTGTCGCATCTTGCCCAACACTATAAATCCTGTTCCCAGTTCATTGGTGGTGCCACAGCTTTGGTAGAAGGTAGCCGCTCGATGCCCGCTTTTCCACACTTTCTGTCCAGTCCAACAAAGTTCCTGCAACGCCACGATGTCGAAGTTGCGGGGATGTAGTTCGTCGTAGATTATCCTGTCACATCCTGCGAAACCTAGTGACTTGCAATTCCATGTTCCAAGTTTCCAATCGTAGTCCTTATTTCGTCGCGTGGGTCTTTGCCGATTGTATCGAGTCGTATTTTCTCCTATGTTATTCGCAATGGGGTTTTTTACGGGTGGCTTATTGGGCCTACGCCAACACTCCTGTCTCGCCGGAGGGCCATCGTGCCAGTTCTGTTTAACGTCCCAACCAACACTGGGACGACCACGCTGATGGGGCTACCACCTTGGATCTAGCTGGGCGTGGTGCAGCGTTTCTTACTCAGCCGCTGGATGCCAGAACAGACGCTGTTTGAGCCGCACCTCCTTGGTGAACAGACACTCGGATCGTACCTCCTCAATCTAGCTGAAGTCAGAAGGACAACAGTGCCCAGGCTGCACTACCAGCTAAGCACACAACTCTTAGCTGGCGGTCTTTGTCATCGCTTGACCCGTGGAAGTATGAGGTAGGAACTTGTGAGGACCAGAGCTATATTGGACGCTCTCCTTATCGACTCACCGTTTTGCAGCCAAGTTGTTTTGTTTACATTTTCTAATTATGGTAAAATTTTTTTTCAAAATTTCGTTGAAGTAGCGGAGCAATCGAAGAAATCTGAAATTTATTGCAAAAGTGTGACGCTAATCATATCGGCAGAAGTGAAGCAAGAAGCAGCAATGAAAGTTTTTTCGACAAGTGCAGCAAGAAAAGTGTCGTCATAAGCATGAGCTTTTTAAGACAGAAATAATAATTTTTTATCTTTTTACTAAACATACATATGCCGCCAATATCTCGATATTAAAAATAAATAATTTTAATTTATTAAGTTCCGATTGCAATACCGTTCAAACGACGCCTTCCTACGAACGATAAGCATGTTCATTTGGCTCACACTTTGACAGTTCTCTTTGCACGATTGGCTCACAATGGCCGCCTCTGCAGATCTCTATAATGTAGGATTACTAGAAGAGAGTAAAGAAGAAAGATGGAAAACGAAAAGCGTTGGATCTTTGACGGTCACAATTACGACTGTTGGATACTCAAATCTCAAAGGAGGTAGGTTGGTTGCACTTACCTTGAAGGGCACCGACGATTTACTCCGAGCCACCGACTGCCGCACACATAGCAGCCATCAGCAGCCTGATAAATGGCCGACAGTCACGCACGTCGCAACTGCCAGCGAGGGGACACTCCAACTCCAAGTCGCCGATAGCTGCGCACGTCACAGCTACTAGCGAGGACGCTTGAAAACGACGACCGTGCACACCATGATCCTCAGCTGCAATCGTTTCGGTCACCAGCCACTCGAAGCCGACGACCGTACGCACCACGCTAGACGATATCTCCGTCGAAGGACCACGGCCAAATTGCCGCACAGTACGATGAACGGATCCGTCGTGGCTTGACTGCCAGTAATTCACCAGGAGTAATACCGAAGGCCAATCCAGGAAAATTATTCCGGAAAATAAACAATTTCTAAATAACTCTTATGCCTCAGTACACTCCAGGGAACACGCAGCAAGCCCGACTGTTTCCGTAGCAACCGATGCACTCCACACACCACTCGAACGGACGCAAGGAAAATCAACGCTGTGCAGGTCACAACACGTTCGCTTCTCTGCCGCTAACGCCGCCGTCTCGAGGCAACGACACACACACGACACCGACTCGCACTCGGCGCGAGAGGGAAGGGAAGAAAATGCCAGCCGACCGCCTGGTTGACCGAGCCGACTCGATACGCTTCGGAATACTTAAAGAAAATAATGCTTTGTTTCGTTCTGTTCGCGACGACGGTTTATTAATAACTGATGACGAAAAATGACAAAGGGTGCTTTTATATAATCTCTCATGAATGGAAAATGTTCTGCCTGAAGTCGTCACGCTGTGCTGTATGCCCCGCCCCTTCGGAGTGCAAGCTGCTATCCGCCACCAGACAGCAAGCGTCTTGCTGTTATTTAACGGGCTGCACAGTGCACATGCTACGTATGTCATTTTAGTTGGCACGCGCTGGGCGCGTACATACTCCCGCCGCATTGGGATGGAACACCATTCCAATAGAATACCTGGTGCTCCTCGTTATTGGCGTTCGAAACGGTACCAATTTCCGGTTGGAACATTGGGAACCACTCCCTGACGTCTCCATCTCCATGTCGGTGGCTCTGACCCTATTCCTACCTTGGTAAAGTGCAACTACGAGAACCAACCTCCTCACTCGAACCGTTAGACTGCCCTTCGTCAGTAGCACAGTGGTACCCGTTTTTGCACTTCGCACACTATTTGTCCATCTTGCCCTTGAAAGAAGCGATAAAGAAACTTGAGCCCTCAATTCCTCACGAAAACAGTTCAATTTGCAAAGTCTCTGCTCAACCCGCACATTCTGCTCAGAAATGTTTCCTATCTCATCAAACACTGATTCTTTATCTTCCCTACAATTCCTTTTGTATCCGCTGCCCAGTTGGTTAACTTCCACAGCACGATGTTTCTTCCGAAGTGGATCCGGAGCCCGCTTCAACTTCATCAGCATCACTTGACTGTTGGACCACTTAACTATCTCACTCAGCTGCACCGGTGACTGATGGAACAGATCTGGCTCAAAAGCTCTGCCACAGCTTACATCATGCATCCACCGCTGTTGTATGATTAATCTACCAAACACCATCACGGGATACAGACCAAGACATCGCCAAAACTGACCACTCTTCAGACTCCATAACGCGCCTGATACTCCAGTTTCTCCTTCAGTATCTGCCATTTGAAAGACTTTCTGTGGTGTCCGGACCAGCTCTTCTCCTGCTTTGGTCACTTGAAGTTGTTTGGCGGACCCTTCACGTGACTTCACTTCGCTGTCATTCACCTTTTCTTTGGTTCTTGCAGTTTCCACCACGCAACGACTCGAGATATCGATCGGAAAGCTGAACGCATCGATCTGCTCACGGATCTCATGTTTAACATCGTGATGCTCCTTGACATCTTGGTATATTTTCTTCGGTTCAGTCTGTCCAACCCGACATCTCTCACTTAATGGGGCTCCACACATCACTGGCGGCTCAGAGTCTCCTAGCTGGTCGACGGACTCGTCACACAGCTGTGGAATAACGATTCGTTCGACTTCATCTCGATGATTTGCTTTGCACGGCTGGTCTACAATCTCACGCTCTTCACTCGTTGACACATTGTTAAGCTGTTCCTGTTCGGAGAACCGCTGAAATCCCTCTCGGAGCGGACTCTCACTGATGGCACACATCACGTGGACGGCCTCATCCACGGATTCCTCAAATGCACCGGTGACAACCCATCCGAACTGGGTTTCGTATAGCGTGGGAAGATCTTCGGAGATTCTCAATTGCGCCTGTCTCAGAATCTGGGCGAAAAACTCAGCTCCAATCAACAGATCCACATCTCTCGGTTCATTGAAGTTTGGATCGGCCAATACGATACCGGTCGGAATCTTCCACTCCGAGATGGTCACCGGTATGGATGGAATTCTTCCTGTTACCCTCGTTGTCACCAAGCAGTCCAAATCTCGCTCGAATTCGACATAGTTGGACGATATTTTCAAGTTTACACGATGCTTGATTTGCGACTTGACTCCTCCCACTCCAACAACTGGTACTCTAACAGAGTGCTTCGGCAGTCCAAGCAATTTCACGGCAGACTCAGACAGCAGATTGATTTGGGACCCCGAATCGAGAAGAGCACGCAACTTGTAATTTCTACCGCTCTTTGAAGTCACGTTCACCAACGCCGTCATCAAAAGGACATGTTTTGATCGCTGCACAACACTGGAACACGCTGTAGACACGGGTTCTTCAAGCACATCAGACGCTTCTGCCGTCTGCACCTCTGGCTGTTCGGATGTTATGCTGGAACTTTGCTGAGGCTCACGGTGAGAAACTTCCTCAAAATGCAGCATCGTGTGGTGCCTCCTGTTACACTTCGAGCACGACTCCTCTGCTTGGCAGTCTCTTACTTGGTGGCCTTTCCAGAGACAGTTGAAGCATAACCCATCCCTCTTTACCATGGTCACTCGCTGATCGACACTCATTTTCAAGAATGACGGACATTCGTAGCTACTGTGCCGGCCTGCACAGATACCACACTCACTACTGGTTGGACTGGTTGTTGCTGGGTATGATGTTCGTGGCGACGAACTGGACTTCGTCATCGGTGAAGGTTTGGTAGACGGTATCCTGTCCATCTCACATCTCTCGAGCACCTGACAATAGTTTCTCAGGAATTTCATGGAGTCATCAAGGTCTGGCAGCTCTCCATGATCCAACGTCATCTCCCACTGCTTCCGAGTTTCTCCATCGAGGCACATTGTCAATAGTTTCACTACGATCAATCCTGCTGTACCGTCGACTTCTTGCTTCATGAACCGCAGTCCTTCCACATGACGATTGCAGGTATCGATTAGGCTCCTCAACTCTTTGTAGCCCTGTCTGGAGATGGGTTTCATCGACAATAAACCTGAGATATGGGTGTCGATGATCACTCTCGGGTTTTCAAAACGCTCCTCCAATAACTTCCACGCCTGATCATAGTTGTTGTTGTTTATAATTCTGGCATCCAAAATGCCGGACGCATCACCGATCAACGCCTTGTCCAAGTACTGCAGTTTGGTTGCATCGGAATCGCCACACTTTCCGACCAGGTCGTTGAAAAGGGCTTTGAACTTCGGCCAACCTTCGTACGTCCCATCAAAGGTTGGAATCGGGGTACTGAGAGGTTGTTGGGTCACAATCACTTGGGGAGCTCTGTTGTTTGCGGGTTCGGCACGGAACAACTCCATCAGTTGATTCAACTTGACCAGCGCTTCAGTGTGTAGCTCGTCGAATTCATCCATCTTCTTGTCCTGTTCCTCTATGCTCTCAGTTGGACACAGAGCCATGATCAGATCGTGCTTCGCTGAATATTCCGCGTAATGCAGCTCCATTTTTCTCTCAAGCACTTTCAACTCGGAAAGGCTGACCACTTCTGGAAAATCGGCAGCTTCCGTCAGCTTCCCGACGATCGTCGTCACTCTCGCTTTCACTTGTCCACGCTGGTGGATCAGTTTCTTTAGCTTCTCCATGGTTCTTACACTTTCACTCACCACACTGGATATTGCTGCACTACTCACTAAAGTTCGCTTCCGAAGGGCTTTCGTTTTGAAACTACTAATGTTCACTCGAAGGGCTCTCACTTTTCACACAATTTGGGTACCACTGCACTACAACTCACTTCGCACGAGTTTGACAGAAAGTCTTGATGGACAGAACTATCTTAATTTAGTTCAAAGTTGCACGGAATTCTTACAATGCAAGAGAACACAGACACGATCCCACTCAAAATGAGTGAATAATCGCTCAGGGATAGCAATACTACTCAGTGGACTGTAACACTGATTCAATCCGGCTCGGTCCGGACCAAATGTTGGATACTCAAATCTCAAAGGAGGTAGGTTGGTTGCACTTACCTTGAAGGGCACCGACGATTTACTCCGAGCCACCGACTGCCGCACACATAGCAGCCATCAGCAGCCTGATAAATGGCCGACAGTCACGCACGTCGCAACTGCCAGCGAGGGGACACTCCAACTCCAAGTCGCCGATAGCTGCGCACGTCACAGCTACTAGCGAGGACGCTTGAAAACGACGACCGTGCACACCACGATCCTCAGCTGCAATCGTTTCGGTCACCAGCCACTCGAAGCCGACGACCGTACGCACCACGCTAGACGATATCTCCGTCGAAGGACCACGGCCAAATTGCCGCACAGTACGATGAACGGATCCGTCGTGGCTTGACTGCCAGTAATTCACCAGGAGTAATACCGAAGGCCAATCCAGGAAAATTATTCCGGAAAATAAACAATTTCTAAATAACTCTTATGCCTCAGTACACTCCAGGGAACACGCAGCAAGCCCGATTGTTTCCGTAGCAACCGATGCACTCCACACACCACTCGAACGGACGCAAGGAAAATCAACGCTGTGCAGGTCACAACACGTTCGCTTCTCTGCCGCTAACGCCGCCGTCTCGAGGCAACGACACACACACGACACCGACTCGCACTCGGCGCGAGAGGGAAGGGAAGAAAATGCCAGCCGACCGCCTGGTTGACCGAGCCGACTCGATACGCTTCGGAATACTTAAAGAAAATAATGCTTTGTTTCGTTCTGTTCGCGACGACGGTTTATTAATAACTGATGACGAAAAATGACAAAGGGTGCTTTTATATAATCTCTCATGAATGGAAAATGTTCTGCCTGAAGTCGTCACGCTGTGCTGTATGCCCCGCCCCTTCGGAGTGCAAGCTGCTATCCGCCACCAGACAGCAAGCGTCTTGCTGTTATTTAACGGGCTGCACAGTGCACATGCTACGTATGTCATTTTAGTTGGCACGCGCTGGGCGCGTACAACGACCAATGGGCTTATCGCGTCACGGTACTTCTGGAGGAAAAAGGCCTTATGGAATGCATCGAGCGGAGCATCGAGGAAGAAGAGTACTTCGCCGAAGCTAATGGAGACACCCCTGAAGTGAAAGCAGAGAAGAAGTGCAAACTCGAGCAACGCAGGAAGGACGATCGCAAGTGTAAGAGCCTGATTATCCATCGTATCGCTGATAGCCATTTGGAGTTCGTGATGGGAAGAGAAACCGCCAAGGAATGCTGGGAAAGTCTTCGGAATACCTTTCAACGACGAGGATTGGCAAATCGACACTTTTACCGCAGAAGACTTGGGATGATGAAGCTGAAGAATGGAGTAAGCATGCAGAACCATCTTCTGGAATTCGACAAGCTTCTTCGGGGATTGAAGACGACAGGAGCAAACATAGAAGAGGACGATGCGATCACGCAGCTGTTGTTAACCCTGCCGGAAACGTATGACGGACTATGCACCGCTCTGGAAACCATGTCGTTCGAGAAGATTTCGTTGAATTTCGTGAAGAGTCGATTGCTGGAAGAAGAAACGCAACGGAAAGTTAAGAATCAAGATTGCGACGACGAAGGACCTGAATCAGCGTTTGCTGGAAAGAAATTCAATTACAAGTGTTACAATTGTGGCAAGATTGGACACAAACGTTCGGATTGTAAGGTCAAACCTGAAGCCGGAAAAACGAGCCGTGAGTTTGGAAAACCTGGATGGACCAAAAAAAAGCGAGCGGACGTCGGCTGTTCCGATGACATCGCGTTTGTTGCCACTTGTGAATCGGATATTGCTGGAGTTGCGAAGAAGTCAAGTGATACGTTCCATTGGTTCCTGGATTCGGGAGCGTCCGATCATATGGTGAAGGATAGGAACTGTTTTGAAGAACTTCATCGCCTGCCTCACAAGATATCGATTACTGTTGCCAAGAGTGGTCAATCTTTGGTCGCGGAATATGCTGGAACAATACGAATGTACACCGAAGTTGACGGAAGGAAGCTATCATCGGTCGTCGATGATGTGCTGTATGTACCAGGACTTCACTTGAATTTGTTTTCGATTAGTCGCATAGAGGAAAAAGGAATGTCCATTATTTTCGCCGGAGGAAAAGTTATCGTGAGTCGAGATGGGAGAACTGTTGCCACTGGAAGGAAATACGGAAGGTTGTACAAGCTGAACGCGGAAGTGAACTTGGAATTCAAGCGTGAAACTGAGGCGCATGTTGCGAACAGTGCAGTTTTCGATCTGTGGCATAGACGTTACGGACATCTTGGAGGAGCGAACTTGAAGAAGCTGTGGCGGAATGAAATGGTCCAAACAAATTCGAAGCTACCTGAGTCAGTAGAAACCAGTATCTGTGAAGTATGTATGGAAGGCAAACAGTCTCGGAAACCTTTTGGAGAATCAACTGGAAGACGATCAAGCCGTCCATTGGAGCTGATACACACGGATGTTGGAGGACCCTACACACCTGCGACGTGGGATCGGAAACGTTTCTTTGTCACGTTTATAGATGACTACACCCACTTCACCGTAGTCTATCTGATGGAATCAAAAGATGAAGTGTATGAATTTTTCAAACAATACATGGCGAAGGCGACATCATACTTTGGACGAAAGATTGCACGGATCCGTTGTGATAATAGAGGAGAATACTCAAGCAAAATGTTCAAGAGCCTGTGCCGAGAAGAAGGAATCACCATCGAAGCAACAGTCCCCTACACTCCGGAATTAAATGGCGTAGCCGAACGCATGAATAGGACTTTGTTGGACAAGGCACGTTCGATGATCTGTGATGCTGGTCTTTCAAAGAGCCTGTGGGGTGAAGCTGTGCTGGCTGCTACTTATTTCAGTAACCGTAGTCCGACTAGTGCTTTGGAAGTTGTGAAGACACCCTACGAGATGTGGTACTCGAGCAAGCCGAACATACACGGTCAGAAAATTCACTCATTTTCGAGCTAAAGTGAGACAACTCAAAATTGAGTAAATTTTTTTTCCTGCGGTAGCGCTGGCCCAAGTGCGAAAATCTCATCAGTTTAAGCCGTATAATATTCTTGATGATGCGAAGAATATTATACGGCTTAAACCAGTTGGATTTTTGCACTTGGGCTAGCGCTATCGCTGGAAATGCAATTTACTCATTTTTTGAGCTGTTCCAGTTTAGCTCAGTTTTGTGTGAATCTTACTCATTTTAGAGTAACATTTTCTTAGCGTGTAGACAATCTCCGAGTGTTTGGATCAATTGTCTACATGCATATACCGAAACAACGACGAGGAAAGTTGGACCCAAAGTCAGAGAAAAACATCATGGTTGGATATGCCACAAGCGGATACAGAATCTGGGATCCTCGGAAGAAGAAGCTGTTCAATTCTCGGGACGTTAAATTTGATGAAAGAAGGAAGGAGAAGCCAAAAGTATTTCCTGCTACTGATGTGGATGAGTCTAACGATGAACTGGATAGCGAGGAGCGAATTGTATTTGAGCCGGAGAATTTTCTGGAAGAGGTGCAACCTGAAAACGTGGATGCTGAACATTATGAAGCGGAAGATGAACCTGTTCCAAGACCGGATGATGGAAGTGAAACTCTTGACGTTGAGGAAGGTCCAAGTAGGAAACGAGGTCGTTCAGCCGACGAAACGTTCAGTGAGCATCCAGTGCAGAAGCGAGCGATTAAAGTGCCGACCCGGTTCAACGATTATCATATGACGCACAATGCAGAATCAACGTTGGCGTACGCTATCAGTGCTGAAGCATTTGTAGACGAGATCCCCATTGACGAGCTGAAGAAAAGAAGCGACTGGAGATTTTGGAAAGCAGCTATTGAGTCGGAATTATTATCGTTGAAGAAAAATGGAACCTGGACTTTGGAAGCAAACCCAGGAAACAAAAACATTGTTGACTGTAAATGGCTATTCAAACTCAAACGTGATGGTGATGGAAACATTGAACGCTATAAGGCCCGCTTAGTAGCAAAAGGATATTCGCAGAAGAAGAACTTTGATTACAATGAAACCTGCGCGCCTGTTGCAAGAATTTCTACGATCCGAATCCTGTTGGCTGTGGCAAACCAAAAGCGATGTGCAATCCATCAAATGGATGTCAAGACAGCATTCTTGAACGGGACGTTAAAGGAAGAAATATACATGAAGCAGCCCGAAGGTTTTGAAGAAGGAGGACCCAATATGGTTTGTCGATTGAGGAAATCGCTGTATGGATTAAAACAAGCACCGCGAAGCTAGAACAAAGAATTCAACAATTTCATTTTGAGCCTGGGTTTCCAACGATCTGCCTATGACAGCTGCCTGTATTTTCGAAAAGTTGGAGATGTTACCGTTTACCTCTGTCGTTTCCCCAGCGGAAGTGGCGAGAGCAGCAAATGAATGATCAAAGAGACAATCCGGGGCAAGCGTAGTAGTTCCGTCAAGCGGATGGTAGATTCGCCGTCGGGGACTACCGGTGTCGTGAGCAAACAAAGTGTGGAGCTAAGTGGCGAGAGCAGCAAATGAATGATCGTAGATACAATCCGGGGTAAGCGTAGTAGTTCCGTCAAGCGGATGGTAGATTCGCCGTCGGGGACTACCGGTGTCGTGAGCAAACAAAGTGTGGAGCTAACTGGCTCTCGGTCGGTATTCGGGAGAACTTCCTACGTCGGGGAACTCTCTGTCGGAGTAGGATAGATCCGCTGTCGGGGAGTATCCGAGTAGTGCGCGTGAAGTCGTTGTGCTAAATGGCACACGGGCGGTAACGGGAGAACGTCTTTCTGCCGGAGTAATGCAGATCCACCGCTGGGGACAGTCAGAGTAGGAGCGATCGGGAAGAAGCACCGGAGCGTGGTCGTCAGGGCGCCTGTGAACCGGAAACCGTCGCAGGACCGACCTTGGCATCTGCCCGGGAAGTCGGTTGCGGGAGAAGTTTTAGCGTCCGAGTGGTACCGGAGGGGAATTTGAGGTGGAGGTGAACTAGGAGAGTGTTTTTAGTGGATAGGAGCACATTCGAATCCCACACAGCGTCTTTAGAAGATTTTTGGACTCCTCGAATAAAAAAAACACACACACACACAGCCACCTAACACAGTTCTTGTCAGGTCATGGATGGTTCAGATAGTATTTGTATCGATTCGGCCATGCAGAGTCCCCATTCTGTCCGGCATGTCCAAACAACGAGGAGACACCGGAGCACGTGATATTCGACTGTCTGCGATTTGAAAAAGTACGTGGCGACATGCTAGCGAGCGAGAACCTTACTGGTCGGGATGAAAACATCGGTGTCGAGAGAACTTCCACCGTCGGGGTCTTTCTCTGTTGGAGTAGACTAGGTCTGTCCACCGCCGGGGACTAGACCGAGTAGACCGCGAAAAAGCACCGGTGCTTGGTCGTCAGGGCGCCTGTGAACCGGAAGCCAGTCTCCAACCGGAATCTCAGAACCGACCTTGGCACCAGCCTGGGAAGTATCGGTAACGGAAGAAGTTTCAGTGTCGGGGAACTCTTCGTCGGATAGGGTAGATCCACCGTCGGGGACTATCCGAGTCGTGCGCGAAAAGCCGGAGTGCTAAATGGCACACGAACGATATTAGAATAACAAATTTGGTGTATGTTTGCGAGTATGTTTGTACCAACTGTGTCGCTGAATGGCGATAGGTTAGGTTCCTCCTCCTCTTCTTGGCGTAACGTCCTCACTGGGACAAAGCCTGCTGCTCAGCTTAGTGTTCTATGATGAGCACTTCCACAGTTATTAACTGAGAGCTTCCTCTGCCAATGACCATTTTGCATGTGTATATCGTGTGGCAGGCACGAAGATACTCTATGCCCAAGGAAGTCAAGGAAATTTCCTTTACGAAAATATCCTGGACCGACCGGGAATCGAACCCGTCACCCTCAACATGGTCATGCTGAATACCCGTGCGTTTACCGCCTCGGCTATATGGGCCCAGGTTAGGTACGAACACTAAAAAGATTAGAACTACAAATTTATAAGCGACAAAATGTGTAAGAAGGGTAAAAACCCGTTTTAATCCACCTATTGTGAACAGAACCCTTCTTACACTTATTAAAATTATTGTTGTATTATTTGTATTTAATGTATTTATTTTGTGTGATTGATCAAAAGTTCTAGAAAATATTGTGGATTTGGAATCTAGTGGATTGGTTTCCAAAGTACAGTCAAACCTCCATGAGTCGATGTTCCTTGACTCGATATCGACTCATGGAGGTAAATGTTTCCATAGGGCACTGCATGATATATTACAAGTTTTATTTTTGTGTTAAATGTGCTATTTTAACTTGTATTCCCCTAGTATTAATGCACATTTATAGGGCTCTGGCAGAATAGAGGCCCGCAATCCTATTTCGATTGCCAACATTCAGGCCATTTCGGGCCGTGATTAAGTACTAGAGATGTAAATCTTTCCCTGGCACAGACTTCAAGTTATAGAACTCTAGTGATGAAACCCGAATCGGAATGCCCCCTTAGGATTAGAAATTCCTAGACAAAACTCAAGCTATGAATGCAACTAATGCTGCGAACGAAAGGCAACCTGCCAGACAAAATACGATTACAGGATTGATTGATGGACCAACAACATTTATGAAACCTCGTCATCCTGTCATCGGAAATCGTTATCCACTAGGGTAACAGAGCAAAATTTATGTTCTTTGTTGTATTTATCCAAGTGTGATGTCCTAATTTATTGCGCATTCATAAGGTTCCACTACAAGATATTATATTTTAATGTGTATTTGTAGTGCTTCATTATTTTTTCGTAATAATGGCGCCCAACGTCGGGCACGAGTTTTGTAGGTGTCCATGTTATTGCGGCCAACCGCAAAACCCACGCGGGCATTGTAAATAGTGTACATATAGCAATAGTATTAGGTTAGGCTTGTGTTTAGATGTAGAATATTTTTCGTCACGATCGTGACGTAGTACGGAAATTGAAAGCTTTGCCTGATCTGCACAACTACGTTATGAAGCAAGATTCCAGTTATTTTGTTTTGTGTTTATTTAGTGAATCCAAGATCGAAAATCCAATAATGGACTATTCTGTTCTATCTGGAATTGTAGCCTACGTACAGTTTTGTTGTGTTCCTGGTGTGTTGCAGTAGGTCTAGCCGAACCAACTTCAAAATCTTCTACCAGGACAGAAGAGTCTCTGTTGAAGTTGGATGTAAGTTATATGTTCACACTTAATTTAATTTGCCGAGGCCGGCAAAATAAATCGCCGAGAATCCAACAGCTGAGAGCTCGGTAAAAATCTCGGCAAAAGTTCGAATTGCCGACTAGTCTGCAAACTCGACAAAGAACAACTGTCAAACTTTGACGAATGGTTCGGTAATACATTGCCGAAAACTTCAGCATTCATTATTGCCGAAACTCAGTAAATGTTTATTTTCTTTCGTGCTTATTGATAAGAAGAAGTAAAATAAAACAAAAATGATAATTAGGTAAACAATCGTGCTATCTGCGCTCCACGCCTTCTTGTGCCAACCTGATCAGTTGCAAACACCAGCTTTGCAGGGTTGTTGTCCGGCATTCTTGCAACATACCCTGCCCACCTTACCCTTCCGGCTTTGGCCACCTTCTGGATGCTGGGTTCGCCGTAAAGTGCAGCGAGCTCGTGGTTCATCCTTCTCCGCCACACACCGTTCTCCTGCACACCGCCGAAGATCGTTCTTAGCACTCGTCGCTCGAAAACTCTCGAGTGCTTGTAGGTCTTCCTCGAGCATGGTCCATGTCTCGTGCCCATAGAGGATCACCGGTCTTATTAGCGTTTTGTACATGATGCATTTGGTGCGTGGGTGAATCTTTTTCGACCGCAGTTTCTTCTAAAGCCCGTAGTAGGCCCGACTTCCGCTGATGATGCGCGTGCGAATTTCACGGCTCACGTTGTTGTCAGCCGTCAGTAAGGATCCGAGGTAGACGAATTCCTCCATCACCTCAGAAGTATCCCCGTCAATCGTAACATTACTACCCTGACCAGTGTACGCAGAATATGCCACCGCAAGCGAAAAATAGGCAACAAAGAAAGCACGGCAACAACGCTTTGTTTTTTCGTTAGCAGATAATGACAAAATCACTCCCGAGTTTGTTCACAACAAAAACGGTAGGAATATTTGTCTCGTTATATTCACATCGTGATTTTCGCATTGTTTTACAACTGATACTCAACTCTGAGGTTTGCAATAGTCTTATTTCGTCCAAATGCTTATGAATTCGATAATGTGGGTCGAAAATTTCAGCAGAAAAGCCGGGATATCAGCACACGCCCGGCAAGCGATGTTTGTTTTATTGCTCTCATCGCCTGACATGCGTTTGTTGCGGAGCGCCTTTGTTACCAACATACACCGCTTAGGACAAAGCGTTTGTTTTTCGGCGTCATCCGTTTTTCGTACCCTGACCCTGACGGATCCGGTCGTGCTCGGTTCCGCCTACCAGCATGTACTTTGTTTTTGAGGCATTCACCACCAGTCCGACCTTTGCTGCTTCGCGTTGCAGGTGGGTATACAGTTCTGCCACCGTTCCAAATGTTCTAGCTATAATGTCCATGTCGTCCGCAAAGCACACAAATTGACCGGATTTTGTGAAAATCGTTCCCCGGCTGTTGAGCCCGGCTCGTCGCATCACACCTTCCAGAGCGATGTTGAAGAGTAGACATGAGAGTCCGTCACCTTGTCGCAGTCCCCGGCGAGATACGAAGGAACTGAATAGTTCACCCGAAACCCTTACGCAGTTTTGCACACCGTCCATCGTTGCTTTAATCAGTCTAGTCAGCTTCCCAGGAAAGCCGTTTTCGTCCATGATTCTCCATAGCTCTGCGCGGTCGATACTGTCGTATGCCGCTTTGAAGTCGATGAACAGGTGATGACTTGGGACCTGGTATTCACGGCATTTCTGGATGATTTGCCGTACGGTAAAGATCTGGTCCGTTGTCGACCGGCCGTCGATGAAGCCGGCGTGATAACTTCCCACGAACTCATTTGTTTTAGGTGACAGACGACGGAAGATGATCTGGGATAGCACTTTGTAGGCAGCATTCAAAATAGTGATCGCCCTGAAGTTCTCACATTCCAAATGGTCGCCTTTCTTGTGAATGGGGCAGATTACCCCTTCTTTCCACGCCTCCGGTAGCTGTTCGGTTTCCCAGATCCTGACTATCAGTCGATGCCGACAGGTGGCCAACTTTTCTGGGCCCATCTTGATGAGTTCAGCTGCGATACCATCATTACCAGCTGCTTTGTTGGTTTTGAGCTGGTGAATGGCATCCTTAACTTCCCTCAGCGTGGCAGTTGGTTCATTTGCGTAATCCGCTGCACTGACGTCGTCGTTTCTTCCGCTCTTTGCTACTAGCATGGTAATCTCAGATTGTACTTCATATTATGGGATAAAAACTTATCATTGTGTATGCTCACTTGCCGTGCCTATGCTGATTGGTTTTTCAGCCACTTACCAACATATTGTCGGAACGCCACCAAACCGGACTTCGCACAATCAAGTCGCGACGCGACCCAACTCGCGACGTTTTTGAATCATGTCAAAAGTAGTGCGCATCCTTCCCGTTGTTGTCAGCAACACAGCGCATTAGATGCGAAACAGTTACGACACTTGTGGACCAAGAAAATGACAATTTTTGATTGAATGTCTGTCTTGATTCCAACCGGATAGATAATATCATTCCGCGATGGCTCCGGTAGGTTCTAGAGGAAGCAACAAGTGATTATTTACTTTTGTGAACAAATTTTTGAAAGAGTTCCTGGATATGCACATGAAGACATCTTTGAAGCCACTATTGAAGAAATTCTTGGAAGAAACTTCCAGAAACATCTGATCATGAAATATAAGAAGAATCTCCAAGAAAGAACTCCTGTAGTAATTTTAAAGGAAGGAATTCCTGGAGGAATCAACTTACAGAGTTTTGATTGGATTGCCTGAAGAGTTCTTGTTGCGAATTGTTGGAGCAGTGCCGTTTTACAATATCTTGAGGAACGCCGGAAAAATCCAGAATCAGTCCTAGAAGAGAAATTCTATTAGATGCACATGAAGAAATCTGAATTTGAATATTTCAAGGGATTCCGGAATAGATACTTGTAGGAATCTAAAAAAACTGATAAATCACCACAAGAAATCCTCTTGGAGGAATGTTTTGGAGACAAGACTGAAGAGCTTTTTCAGAACCGGACGTTGGTCTACGAAACGCGTGAGGGACAGAAGAGTGTAGGCATAACAGCGGGTGTTCCTCAAGGCTCTATCCTGGGCCCGATGCTGTGGAACGCGATGTACGACGAATTGCTGCAGTTAAGCTTACCAAGTGGAGTGCAGATTGTTGGGTTCGTGGATAACGTCGTGCTCATAGTAATCGGTGAGTCGCTGAACGAAGTGGAAGTACGGGCCTCGGCGGCGGTAGAAATGATCGAAAACTGAATGTGGGGACCCTATCAAAAGGCGGAAACACGAAAGGCGGAATCACGAAAGGTAGAAATTCAAAAGGCAGACCACCTTAAGAGTGTAACGAAAGGCGGAAAGTAACGTAAGGCGTAATTTTGAAAAGGCGGAATCAATGAAAAGTCGTCATAATTCTATGCTTTTTTGTTCCGACAGTTAAATTCTTCAGTTTGTCACGCTTCAGTCATGTTTGTTGAACTTCTTAATTCTTAAGCTGTTAGTACACAGGGTCAAATATCTGTCCAAAATAAAACCAATGCTCATACATATTGATTGACTCGATCGAATTTTCATTAGTGTTAACAGTTTAACACTCAGTATGTTGTTTCTTGAGTTTTTTCTTTGTCAAATTTTTGACCCTGTGTACTTCAGGCCTTAGTTGATTCAACGCGGCCAAATAATAAATAAATAGCATTCAGATCTGGCTTTCGATTAGAATAGTCTATTTTACGAAACGACAACAGTGTTGATATTGATATTAACACTCACGGGCTTGGGCGCAACCTCCTGTCAAATTTTCATTTATGAAATGAGCGATCAGCTGATCCGAAACGTCTCGTAAAATGGCTCATAGTTCATACTTGTATGCAAGCCCGTGCACAAGGGATGGGTTTTGGGGATTTTTAGCCTTCCCATTGCCGATTTCCATGAACTAGACGCCCCTCCGCCCTTTGCCAAAATTAAGAAAAATAAACCTCACCCTTGTCGCCTGTTCTGTGCACGGACCTGTCTATATGAGATTATAGGGCAGGGGGATGATGAAGGGCCAGAATCATCTACCCAGCATTCAATTCAACATGGCGTTTTGTTTTGATTGCTTAATTCATGGAAAAAATGCGCTGGAAACATCGACGTTGCTTCGCTGCTATATATAATATCGTGCAAAGTGATAAAGAAAGAGAAACAATCATCAAAAACAACGATTTGTGTAATTTCTGAAATAAGCACTAGCAACACACGAGCCACACACCCGAAAATCAGGAGCAAGTTAGGGTAAACCGACCAGAAAGTGGGTACCAAAACACGCCGTACCAAAATTGCTGATGGGTGGTGCGGCGATGTACCGAGTTTGACAGCCGTGTCACCCCACTGTTATAGGGAAACTGACGACCTTTTTGAATCGAGCACAAGTAATAGCTGGTGTTCGGCCGTTTGGCCGAATTTTGATCAAAAGAGTTTACCAATATGATCATCAGAAATATTTTCATCTTTTAATTATAGGCTATTCTTTCTAGTTTAACCATTCGGGATTATTAAACTTCCCGGGTAGAGGTGAAATGCTGACGATCAAAACGTGATATTGGTTTGATTGATATAAGAGATAAAAGATCTGAAAATAATATCTCAAAAATGTTCCTGGAACATCTGAACAATATCAAAATTTGATATTTTGAGATCAAACGAATAGCTCGCTGCTATTGGTCAGATCTTACAAAATCTAAATATGATATGATGATGATGCTCCAGGAGTAATTTTTTGATTTTATTTTTAGATCTTTTATCTCTTAAGTCAATCAAACCCATATCACTTTTTGATCTCCATATCAAAATATGCTATTATCGAGCTCTTTTCCTCTACTCGGGTTCGGAACTGTTAATATTTTTATCATAGATTTTCAGTGTACGCAGAATGTGGTACCGCAAGCAAAAAATAGGCAACAAAGAAGGCACGGCAACAACGCTTTGTTTTTTCGTTAGCAGATAATGACAAAATCGCTTCCGACTTTGTTCACAACAAAAACGGTAGGCATATTTGTCTCGTTCTATTCGCATCGTGATTTTCGCATTGTTTTACAACTGAAACTCGACTCTGAGGTTTGCAAGAGTCTTAATTCGTCCAAATGCTTATGAATTCGATGATGTGGGTTGAAAATTTCAGCAGAAAAATCGGAATATCGGCACACGCACGGCAAGCGATGTTTGTTTTATTGCTCTCATCGCCTGACATGCGTTTGTTGCGGAGTGGCTTTGTTACCGACATGCACCGCTTAGGACAAAGCGTTTGTTTTTCGGCGTGATCCGTTTTTTCGTACCCTGTAGATTTTCCCTTCTTTAAATCATAGGCTGTTCTTTCGAGTTATACTGATGCAGAGAGCAATGGTTTGATCACATAATTTCACAATTCCTTTTTCGGTCAAACGGAACTCGGCCGAATGAACCGAAACCGAAATAGTTTCATTAATAGAAAATTAAAGCTGTCACCTGTAAAAAATCCTTCCTAAGGTACGCGTTTACAAAGCAGGACCATGCTGAATGAGGTTCAATTCCCGATGATGCGATTCAGAAAATTTCCTGGTTGGCAATGTCCTCATCCTCAATTTAGTTTAGTTTAGTCCTTGAGTTTAAAGTATCTTAGTGTTAGCAATGTGTAATTGCATTTTATTGGCAGAATGCCAATGTCAATGTTAGACTTCCAATTTTAAAAACCATGTTAAGGAATACATTCATACGTGTTTGCTATGCAATATGGTTCACGCTATGTCCAAAGGGAAGCATTATGAAAAATGAATGTACCTCAAATGTTATTATGTTAGGTTTAGACCTCTAGTTTCAGAATCTGTTCGGTTTAAAATGTTTCATCTTGGGTTTTTGATATTTTTGATTTTTTGCCTGTTTTCCCATACAAATGTCGACAAAAGTCATTTTAAGGTCCATTTCATCCCATATAAAAATGTATGAAAAAAAACCCAAGATGGATGATTTTAAATCGTACATATTCTGAATCTTGAGGTCCAAAAATACGGTTCTAGTGAAAAAAAAAATTGAGGTACATTTACTTTTCATAATACTTCCCTTTGGACATAGCGTGTGGTTGAAAGGATACACATCAAACTATGCTTAAAAGGGCAACCTCTTCTTCTAATGCCGATTCCACTAACTGTGGCATGAGATTTAGAATCACATAAGGCTAATTGAAATTTGCCGTACTTTTTGAACCAGCAGAGCAAACGGCAGCCTTTTGTGATTCCGCCTTTCGTGATTATGCCTTTTGTGCCTTTCCGCCTTTCGATAATTCCGCCTTTTGTATTTCCGCCTTTCGTGTTTCCGCCTAACGTAGGACACCCGACGTCGTGCTCATAGTAATCGGTGAGTCGCTGAGCGAAGTGGAAGTACGGGCCTCGGCGGCGGAAGAAATGGTCGAAAACTGGATATGCGAGAGGAAGCTGGCATTAGCACATCACAAAACCGAAGTGCTGATGATCAGCAACCGAAAGGCGGTACAGCATGTTAAAGTTTCAGTCGGAGAACTTACTATCGACTCAAGACGAGAAGTGAAGCATTTTGGGGTGTTGATCGACGACCGGCTAAACTTCAACAGTCATGTCGACTACGCCCGCGAGAAAGCGGCCAAAGCAACCGCAGCGTTGACCAAGATCATGCCAAACAGATCGGCAGTCAGTAGCGGTACGAGGATACTCCTTGCCAGCGTGTCGATGACAGTACTTCGGTACGGCGCTCCTGTCTGGGCAGCTGGACAGCTATCGAAGAGGAACCTGGCGCGGCTGAATAGCACATACAGGCTGATGGCTATGAGAATAGCCAGTGCATACCGAACCATATCCACGGAAGCGGTCTGCATCATAGTGGGAATGATCCCCATAAAAATCGTACTGGAAGAAGACTGCGACAGGTTCCCGCAAGCTGGCCCGCAGGAATGCGAGAGCTGACTCGATGAGAAAGTGGCAGTTGGACTGGGATAGCACCGCAAACGGAAGATGGACCCATCGGCTCATTCCAAACGTTTCGGTATGAGTGGACAGAACACACGGAGAAGTTAACTTCCATCTGACACAGTTCCTGTCAGGCCATGGTTGCTTTAGGAAGTATCTGCACCGATTCGGCCACGCAGAGTCCCCACTTTGCCCGGCCTGTCCGAACGAGGAGGAGACACCGGAGCACGTGGTATTTTTTTATTCTTAATCACTTAACCTAATTTACAGCTCTATTGTCCACTGGGGCACTACGTGAGCGATTTCAATTGACAGCTGCACTAACATTTTGTGCAGCGCCTAGATGTATATTCTATTCTACTTTTTCGAACTGGTTGCCTTTCTGCTGCTTTCACTTTTTCTACTTTATACCTAGTAGAATGATGAGCACAAGGATGATGATGAATGGCCTTTGTTCCTTTCCAGTCCGAATTGGGGGTCCATTATGAGTACCGTCTTACCCCTCTGGTTCGACACGTTTTAATACGACACTTTTTAATTCGTACCCCGCTTATACGACACATGTCGAATAAAAAACTGTTCAAATGTCACAACGATGTACACTGTAAATGCAAAACAGTTTGATATTGCGCTTATACTCGCACCCGCAGCAACTCCTCTTGCAGCCGAAAAATTCGGAAGTTCTGAGTTAGTGCTATTCAACACCCAAACCACCTGGAGACCAACCGGGATGAACTGAGGATGGCAACAATCGTAGAAAGAACGAGCTTTTCATTCGCGCCACCGCAATATTTGATGAAATTATATTTCATAACAAATCCGGAAATCAAAACAAAAACAAAAATAGAGTTGCCAAATTTCACTGAGCATGGTGGTGTAGGGTGACCAGTTTGTCGAATTAAAAGTTTACCCCGGTTATACGACAACAGTCGGTGTCGTATTAGCGGGGTAATACGGTAGCAGTTCGCCGATGTCCAGGAATCCGGGTCCGTTTGAGCAATGGGGCTCAGAAGAGGGTCAGTGTCAGTTGCTCTCGGAGGAAAAGCAACTGACGAAAAATTGCAAGTGCCGGGGCTGGGAATCAAACCCATGACCATCCGCATATGAAGCGAACGTGTGACCAACTACGCCACGGGCCCTGGCTAGCCCGTGGTATTCTACTGCCCACGGTTCATGGCGGAACGTAGCGAGACGCAAGCGAGCAGTGTTGGGAATCTGAACGCTAACAAAATTATTACGAAGATGTGTCAGAATGAAGTTACGTGGAGCGCGGTGAATAAATCAGTTGTGCAGATCATGTCGTCGTTGCAGCGAAAATGGCGGGAGGATCAGAGGATGGCTGACCGCGAACGGAGTAGGCATGATCCATCGTCGAGGACATGACCGAGTAGTTCGTGGCGTAGTACAGGTTTTGAGTCGTCGGGGTGCTGGTGAACCGGAAGCCAACCGCCAACCGGAATCGCCAGACCGACCTCGGCACTTCACTGGTCGGGATTTTCGGTGTCGGGAGAACTTCCACCGCCGGGGTTGTCTCCGTCGGAGTAGGCTAGGTCCACCGCCGGGGACTAGAGCGAGTAGTTCCGCGTAAAAGCACCGGAGCGTGGTCGTCGGGGCGTCTGTGAACCGGAAGCCGACCTCAACCGGAATCGCAGAACCGACCTCGGCACCAACTCGGGAAGTTCGGTTTCGAAAGATCTTCCACTGTCGGGGAACTCTTCGTCGGAGTAGGT
Source organism: Aedes albopictus (assembly GCF_035046485.1). Taxonomy (NCBI): domain Eukaryota; kingdom Metazoa; phylum Arthropoda; class Insecta; order Diptera; family Culicidae; genus Aedes; species Aedes albopictus. Next base: position 206,050,539 of record NC_085138.1, read on the forward strand.
TAGATTCACCGTCGGGGACTATCCGAGTAGTACGCGAGAGTGCTAAAGGCTACATGGTCGCTTCCAGAAGACCTGTTTTGTCAGAAATGTGTATAGCGGAGTAGAGAATTGCATGAGGAGTGTTAGTAACCGTAATCAATCGCTAAATGGCGAATAAGTTAGTACTAACACATTACTAACTGGAGCTAAATGGCTCGGCATGTAGCATGGTAAATGTGGCTAACAAATTAGAATGTTTAATCAAAATAGAATAACAAATTACACGGAAGCCAAACGGCTCAGTACGAAGACTAGGATAACGAATTGGTGATAGTGCACAAGGCACTTTACGCCTCTCCTCCGAAGAAATACTGCATGGTGGTACCGGAGGGGGATTTAACGTGGAGGTGAACTAGGAGAGTGTTTTTAGTGGGTAGGCGCACATTCGAATCCCACACAGCGTCTTTAGAAGATTTTTGGACTCCTAGAATAAAAAAAACACACACACACACACGCGTGCGGAGGGGAATTTAAGGCACATGTGAATCCCACACAGCGTCTTTAGAAGTTTTTTGGACTCCTCGGCCCCTCGAGCTTCTGATCCAAAGTCGGCCCTAATAAAAAAAAAATATGATACAACGTGCTTAACAACCCTTTCGGGCTATCGTCTTGATGATACAGGGAATACTACAATCATTCACTCTTTCAGCAGTGTATAATACATTTTTATTAGGGGGGTTTTCGAGCGATATTGATACCCTTCTTATGGATGTAAGAAGGGTAAAAAACAAATGGTTTATTGTTCAATCACAAATTGGCAATGCGAACTCGACTATACTTATCTAGCTAGATAGCTAGCAAATCTAGTTATACTTATTCATTGAAGAAAAATGCCACTCATTCAGAATGGCCAATAATGTACTTATTTGTTCTCGTATTTCGTATAGCATGGAATCGAGGTGCTTTTTTTCAATATGAAATAAAAAATAACATTAATATACGTATATTTATTTTATCATTCAAAATATGAAGTTGACTCAACTTTATGTGACGCTAGTCGTCTTACTCGTACCAATGTAAGGTTATTTGCTGCAGACGGGTGCGCAGTCAGCTTTTCACAAGCAAGAGTGGAAAAAAATAGCCAATGCGCGAGCAGACTATTTTACGTTAGTTTTGAGTTTGCTACCAACGCGAGCGGTTCGAGCGATATACAAGTAGCACGTAATACTAATCTCATTCGTTGAAATCATATTTGGCTAAAATAAATCAATTGCTCTACTAGAAAGTTGCCATTGAGTCATGCTAATTGAATGAATAATTAATATTTATATTGACTCGAGAACAGAAACATGTTTGTGCTATCCGGTCGTTAAGTGCGATTCTATTCATTTTTGAACTCATTTGCTTATTCTTTCTTACATAACGTAGTCGAAAAATAGAATGGTGAAAATTTTTAATTGAAACGTTTTTTTTTTCTTTCTCTATTGTGCGTTAAAAGGTGTTGCTGGCATTTTTCGATTGTTTGTATCGATTACTATTGATTAACAACGGCTAACGGTTTTCGGTCCAATTATTGAAGAAATAAGCAAGGATTATGATGGAAAACGGTGATTATGCCGTGCAGTACGGCGAAGAAAGCTACATGGAACAAGAAGAAGAGTGGGAACGTGAAGGTCTGCTAGATCCTGCCTGGGAAAAACAACAAAAAAAGGTGAGCAAAATTTTTCATTTTCAACGGGGATACTGTCTGCGTAAGTGTACATTCAATGCCATTTGGCAAAATACGCTGCCAGAAAAAAAAATTAAATTGTGATCTTGGCATCTTTAAAAGTGTGCGATGTTGTTAGCAACGTTGTGCTCGAATTTGTCGGATTGGATTAAACTTACGTATTAAAGAATCTTAAGCAATGAAAACATCATGTTAGATAAATCAGTTTTAGAAATCCAAATATTTTACGATACATAGATGAGTGTTGACACTGCTATTTATAAATCAAAAGTAACTAAGCCGTATTTATTGATTATGTCTTGAGATACCTGATTAATGCCGCACAGCGTAATTAATTAGCATGGCTTGTAAAGGATCAGTTTTTGGCATATGCTTTAACGCACTATGGCACATTCCAAGAATGAAGCAATGTGTTTTATTTATAAAGAACGAATATATGGTGTACAATATGCCAAAATGATAAATATTTTAAGATTTTTGGTTTATAAATATAAAAGTGGATCATGGCTGTTAGCTCGAGACCAAAATTTAAAATACTTTCGCGATGCCGTCTGTAGTAGTTGGGTGACGTACTTTCGGGGGCTATGTTTACACTACTCAGAGAGCACACACTGTGGAATTCTTAAATGTATTTCCTACACTGCAAACAATTCAGGCCCATGTCAGTGAAACTTTTGCAACAAACTTGCTGTCTTTGATTGCTGAAATTTATTTTCGATTGTGAACCGTTGCTCCTTACTGAATTTGTCAATCGAACTTCTCAATACTATTGGAGCATAAAATTCACTGGTAATGAAAATCGAAATCCGTGCTTGGTTTCCGGACAAATTTCGAAAAAGAAAATTCTAATTATAGAAACGGAATATGTGGAGAATGTACAACGAAATATTAACGCTTGTATGTTTGTCTTGTAGTTGTGTGTAGGAGGGGCGATGTGCACGATTCAACTGGCGTATCAAGAATAACTATAAATAAATTTCGTCTTCCCCTATTTATGCCATCTCCCAAAATCGAGCTTCAGCTTCACATTTCAAGTATGTGAGTCTATCGATGAGTAACTGTAAAAAACAACATGTTTAAAACTTTTCATATGCATATTTCTTGCGAAAATTTTTAATGCAATAGATGTTATTACAGTTTCATGCCCTAATATCGTGAGCCTAAGAATGCTTCAAATGTTCATCAAACAGCCATGAAAAAATAATTTGATGGTGTTTCTTGATTTTTCAAACGCTATGTCTTTCCTTTATATATATGTATATATATATTAGGTTGCCGAACCACTTGTGTAGTGGCTGGTATGTTGGACACTTTTACGTTAAGGCATTCCCAACTAACATTTTCAGCGCTATAAGCTTCAGTCATTTGCTTTCTGTTGTCTAACCACCGAATAAAAGCAGTCAACGCTGAGTAAAAAGGAAGCTAGTCAAATATTGTCGGGCCGCCACCAAACCGGACTTCGCACAATCAAGTCGCGACGCGACCCAACTCGCGACGTTTTTTAATCATGTCAAATGTAGTGCGCATCCTTCCCGTTGTTGTCAGCAACACAGCGCACTGCGAAACAGTTGCGACACTTGTGGACCAAGAAAATGGCAATTTTTGATTGAATGTTGGTCTTGATTCCAACCGGATAGACAATATAAATCATAAGCTAATACACGGCTGTAAAACAAGCACCATACAGCTACCAAACTCGGTGTTCAGAAATCCATTGCTTGTCACTGGGGCTGCCTTTACTCCACTCTATTCCAACTCCGGGAGATTTCCCGGAAGATGTGAAAACATGAACAAATCGAATAGGAGTCCCCACTAACAAAACAGCTGCTACTATTTATATAGTACAATTCGTTATACTTACAAATCCTCAAACCAGCAGCGCTTTAAAGGCCGTTATGCGATTTCATTACAGCTAGAAGTTGTAATAAAGAAACTGTTAGTTTACCAACACGGCTTGTCGGATGTAAACATTTTTGTCAAAACAAACTTCAAGTGGGATAGCTACCACACAAATTCTTCACAGCTATCCATCTCTGTGCTGTAAAATTATTTGGGTTGCTTTTATTGCACTTTACAGGGTGGCCACCCAGTCGGGAATTTCGGGAAAACCGGGAAAAGCTCGGGAATTTGAAACCACCGGGAAAAAGTCGGGAAAACCTCGGGAGTCACCGGAAATTTGCAACATAGACTCTCGGACGACTTATAAAATTCATACAATAATTCTTTGGCGATGTTAAAAGCCTGGGTGAAGAATGTTCAATTAAAAAAAAAAGTATGTATTTTTAACTTCATTTGAAAGTGCAGTACGAGGATACGTGGAATAGATATGCTGCCAACTATCGAACTAGATAACATACTAAGTGAATACTGGCGTAACGACCGTTCTTGGAAATCAATACCTTGTCATCGTGAAATTACAGTTGAAGTGAATCGTAGTGATACTACCTAACATGACAATTTGAACAATCAAAAAGATATCCTAGAAAACATTCTGGTGGAAAGACTTGTTGATTAACCCTAAAAGGGATACCTTCATGGCCTCAGTTTCGTCACCTCGCTGAATGTGTTCCATCAAAGACGAGCTCTGAAAGGCGCTTGGGGTCCAATGGACCCCAGGTATCCCTTCTAGGGTTAATAAGACACTTCGGCATTTCAGGACATACATGTTCCTGAGAGCATCAAGCATCCGTTGAAATTTAAGCGACAATTGAAAGTAATACTAGAAGATGCGCTTTAGGGAACTGCTTTTAGATTTTTAGAATTCTGTTTTAAATTCTAAGCGATGAGCCATGGAAGCCCTATAAAACAAAAAAAATAACTTCTATCTAAAAAAAATCTCGGCGAATTCCTCCTTGAAGTCCTGGTACAATCCCTAGGAGAATATTTGACATAGACTTTGAAAGTCTTTGAAAATTTCTGATAGGATTCTGATGAAAGTTGTGATTGCTTTCTTGACTGAACTGCTTCAAGGATTTTTTAAATGTAATGCCAGAACGAATTTAACCTTCCTGCTGCATCACGTTGGCAGCAGCTTGCTAATGTATCAAAGGAGGCTTAAATTAAAACCTATGAAAATCTGGATGAGTAATTTTGGTGAAATGCTTTGAACATTCCGACAATTCAAAAATATTTAGTAAAACACATTTGAAATAATATATAAAGGGATTCCTTGAGTTATAGCAGCAGGAACCACCACCCCCGTGTGGTGTTCTAGAATGATCTTGATTTTTTTTTTTTTTTGATAAATCTCTTCTGTTTTCCTAAAAGGGATTGCCCGTCAATTCTTTCCGGCTTTCTAACATTTGTTTTCACCAGTTCAACAGTTAGAAAAGCCGGAATGAATTGTCGGGAAATCCCTTTTAGTGAAGCCTTCGTATAAATTCCTTGTGAAAGTCCTGGTTGAATTCATGAGGCAATTCTGGAAAATTCAGAGAATGAGTTTCTTGTTAAACTACCAATTGAAATTCTTTGGGCGATTCCGGCAAGTCTTCAAAAGCATCTGGAGCAATATAGTTGTATTATTTATAGAAGAATTTCTAAATAATTGATCGATCACTATACTGAAATTTCAGGTAATACACTTTTTCAAAACCAAATCTTCAAGGAATTCCTGGATAAAATCCTGACATTAAATAATGCCATCAAAAACGAAATCTTTGACAATCGCTGATGAAATAACCGAGAAGTAGACGAATACCAGACAGAATCTAGTTTTTTTTGATCTCATACATTTCTCCTAGAAATTACAATTTCAGTCTTAGAAATCTGCCTCACAGTACCCATTTACTCTACAATAAATCTGTGTTAGGAACGACGATCAAAAATTCTTCTCGGATTTCACCAGAAGTTATCAGAGATTTCTCTAGGAATTGTTTCCAAAAAAAATCTTTCACGAGTAATCTTTCCAGATATTCTGCTATCTAGCATGCCTTGTTTGGCATTCTGATATTGCCCGTTTGTTTCGCAATTCACCAACAATCTTTTGGAAGAGACTGTTGGAATATGATTAAGAAAACCATCTATTACTTTTTAAGGAATATCACATAGAGTCGTACAACAAATCCTATAATCATAGTGTTTTCTCTAGGAATTCCTTCAATTTTTGTCGGTTTTCTTCAATATTGGATACGAGACAAACAACTTTCGACTTAGCAAAATATTTAGTGAAGTAGTTTTAAACTTATTTTCAGGTTCGTCTCAAATAAAGCTAACATTTTAAAAATATTCATTCTTATAAGTTTTCCTGAGAAGGTTACAGTTAACTACACTGTAAACAATTAGACTTTAAAATCGGGAAAACTTTCGAAAAGCTACCGGGAAAACCGGGAAAAACTCGGGAATTTGATTTGCCCTTCTGAGTGGCCACCCTGACTTTAATTCAATGCCGGAAGATTTTCCGGAAGATGTGCAAATCGAGTAAGCGTCCCAGCCACTACAACAGCTGCTTTTATACAGTACGTTTTGTAATGTTGCCAAAACACAAAACAGCAGAGTTTCGTAGCCGTTTAAAAAACACTCTTTCAGCTAGAAGCTGTGAAGAAGAATCTGTTGGCGCAACCACACAGCTTGTTCAATGTAAACATTATTGCGTTTGACGTTTCACAAGCTTTTGCAGCAAGATGAAGTTGGGTAAGGTTTCTTGTGGCACAATTATGAAGCCGTGTCTGGAGTAAAACAAAACTAGTAATCCTACATTATAGAGATCTGCGGAGGCGGCCATTGTGAGCCAATCATGCAGAGAGAACTGTCAAAGTGTGAGCCAAATGATCATGCTTATCGTTCGTAGGAAGGCCTCGTTTGAACGGTATTGCAATAATCGGAACTAAATAAATTAAAATTTATTTTTAATATCGAGATATTGGCGGCAATGTATGTTTAATAAAAAGATAAATATTTATTAATTCTGCTTTCAAAAGCCCATGCTTATGACGACACTTTTGTTGCTGCACTTGTCGAAAAAACTTCCATTGCGCTTCTTGCTTCACTTCTGCCGATATAATTAACGCATCACTTTTGCATTGAATTTCAGATTTCTTAGATTTCTCCGCTATTTCAACAAAATTTTGAAAAAAAAATTCCACCATAATGGATCATTGAAGTCGACTTTTCCGCTACTCACCGCATCAAAACAAAAGCGCCACCATATATGGACGGTAACACAGTGACAGCAGTCGAGTTACGTCAAACACACAAGACTACGGTGGCGCTATCTGTTCATTTCATAGCGGCCGTTTTAGTTATTTTAGTGATCCATTAGAAAATGTAAACAAAACAACTTGAACCACAACGAAGTCACGCACAAAGTTTGAACATCTAGCTTTGTAGCAAGTGTTGGCAGCTGTTGTAAACAAAACAAACAGCGTTGCCAAATCGACGTATGTAACTTCCGCTCATCTCTATGTAGAGGATTTCTAAACAAAACGGGCTATTTTCTATGCTTTTTATATATAGCAGTGTGGCAGCGAGGACATCATCGGGACGGGACCAGTGGATACGGAGATCGGAAGTTCAATTCCAAGTAGCGGCAAGTACTTTAATTATTCAATTTAAAAGTGATAATTCCAGTTCCACATGTATTGGGTCACGGTATCCATAACCTAATTATATTTAATTGTTTAATTTGGGGATGCCGTATAACTATTATTTAATAACTGTGAAAAGGCTGAAAAAGCGCCTTCTCAAGATGTTATTCAGTTGGTGGTTATATAGGAGCCTAAAAAAGAGCTATGACTTCGTGGCATAGAAGCTGCTCGCACAGCATATACATACATGTGGATTAAGTTCGCCAGATTCATTGGTATATGGCTTGCATAGAAGCTTCCTTCCATATGTACAACACAGTAACTCAACATCAAGCCGTATTGAGGACGCTTTGTTGACGTTTACATTCTCAATAAATGTTAGTTGGGTTGTCCATTTAGAATCCAGACGGACAACATTACGTATATCTTAGGGATACTATAACAAACATAGATGGTGAACAAATATTATTTAATAAATATTTACTGTAATTTCATGAAAAAAACCCGAATTAATCCACCTATGGTGAACAGAACCCTTCTTACACTTGTTGAAACTATTGTTGTATTATTTGTATTTAACATATTTATTTTGTGTGATGGACCAAAAGTTCTAGAAAATATTGCGGATTTGGCATCTATTGAATTGGTTTCCAAAATAGCATCATGGACCATGGACTAAACTACCAGAAATGCCAGACACCTTCTAGAATCTTGTGTGATTTTTTTAAAAAAATGCTTACATATTCTGGAATATTGTACCGTGAGGTCGCCATTCACCGCTCACTTTGAGTCAAATGATCAAATGTTAGTAAAGTATCGTAGCAAAAGTGAATCAAAAAACTATCATTTCACCAAGCTTTTATATGGGTGTACCTGAAATCACGTTCTCAAAAAATATTTCTTACACTGCGCTGCAGGAAAACATGGGAACTGTTCAGGGCAAACAGCAGAAGAAATATCCAACAGGTAAAACCCGTTAAAAATTCCATTTTGACAAAACAGGATGAACTGAATGTCATGAATCATCAATACTTTGGTAAATAAAAGTTTTTTTGTTTTTATAAATGAATAGTTTCTGTGATTCCATGAAAAAATAATCCAGTGAGCGGTGAATGGATCCATTATGAGCGGTGAATGGATGCATGAGGGGTAATAGGAGCCAAGAGATAACACATTTGAATTTTTTATTTTTTCGGTTGTAAACATATTTAACAATCGTTTTATATTTTTTCTATAATAACAACGTAATTGTTGAGTTGTTAACGTAAATTAAAGTGCAATATTCGCAAACGTCGAATTTTAACGTCATATACTTTACGAAAATGCCGTTAAATGAGCGGTGAATGGCGACCTCACGGTATCTTTTGTTAACTGCCAAAAGATCTTGAATCGATTAACAAATGGATAAGAAAATCAGCGAGATATACTTTGTCTAATATCTCTTAATTAGTCGATCAAATTAGCTCCGAAGTACTTGGTATTCATGGTTATGGTGCAAAAAGGACAAAAATGATATATCTACTAAGTTAATCAGTTTTGGCATTAGCTATTTATTTTCGCTGTCCGGTTCTTGCATTTTTCCCATAATATATAAATTCAAAGCTTTCATTTAACATATTGTTAGTTTTCATAAAATTCCTGTGTATTTGTAATTTGTTATTTATAGTTTTATTGAAAACAACAATACACTTTGTCAGCATTACTTATTGAAAAATAATTTCCCTTAGACTGGTCAAAAACTAATCCAAGATAACAAGTAAGTGAATAGATTAATAAAAAAGAATTTATTGAAATATTCTTCGTAAGATATCTCAGTAATCAAAAGTCCAATCGAAATAAAATTTCAGGGCCTTATACAAGGATATTGTAGCTTTCATTTGGTGCTTAGAGAACCCATATCGGTTGACAGATGGCTGAGATATTTATTATGGTACCCTTGGTCCAAAATCTTTCAAAAAGTTAACCTGTATTACTCCCAAGTACTCTTTGAAAGATATCTCGGTAATCAAATGTCCAATCCTAATGAAATTGTATAGGGTTCTACTAGAATGTCGTAGCTTTCATTTGGCGCCAGGGTAACCGAAATCGGTTGACAGACGGCTAAGATATTTATTATTATACAATTGGCCAAAAATCTCAAAAAGTTTAGTTGTATAAATCCTAAGTACTCTTCGAAAGATATCTCTGTAACCAAATGTCCAATCGAAATTAAATTTCTGGGTGATCTACTAGGATGCTGTAGCTTTCATTTGGAGCCAAGAGAACTTAAATCGATTGACAAACGGCCGAAATATTTATTATGATACACTTGGTGAAAAATCTTAAAAAGTTTAGAAGTATGACTCATAAGTACTCTTCGAGAGATATCTCGGTAACCAAACGTCCAATCGAAAAAAAATTCAATAGCGTTCTACTAGGATATAGTAGCTTTCATTTGCTTCCAAGAGAACTCAAATCGGTTGACAGACGGCTGAGAAACGTGCGTGACTTTTTTTTGTAACGCACATACACACACACACACATACACACATACACACATACACACACACACACACACACATACAGACATTTGCTCAGTTCGTCGAGCTGAGTTCATTGGTATATGAGACTCGGCCCTCCGGGCCTCGGATCAAAAGTCGGTTTTTCGAGCGATATTTATACCCTTCTTATGGGTGTAAGAAGGGTAAAAAGTAAAGTAAAATTAAAAAACCCGATTTAATCCACCTATGGTGAACAGAACCCTTCTTACACTTATTAAAAATATTGTTGTATTATGCGTATTAAGCAAATTTATTTTGTGCGATTGGCCAAAAGTTCTAGAAAATATTGTGGATTTGACATCTAGTGAAATGGTTCCCAAAATAGCATAGACCATGGACTTACCAGTAATGCCAGATACCTACAAGAATCTTATATGGAATGTTAAAAAAATAGCTTTCATATTCTGGAATATTGTATCTTTTGTTAACTGCCAAATAATCTTGAATCGATTAACAAATGGATAAAAAAATCAGCAAGATGCACTTTGTCTAATATCTCTTAATCAGTCGAATAAATTAACTCCGAAGTACTTGGTATTCATGGTTATGGTGTTGAAAGGACAAAAATGATACATCTACTAAGTTAATCAGTTTTGGCATTAACTAGTTATTTTGGCTGTACAGTTCTTGCATTTTTCCCACAATATATAAATTTAAAGCTTTCATTTAACATATTGTTAGTTTTCATAAAATTCCTGTGTATTTGTAATTTGTTAATTATAATTTTGTTGAAAACAATAACCTGCTAGAATACACTTTGTATGAGATCAGCATTATTTATTGAAAAATAATTTCCCATAGACTGGTCAAAAACAAATGCAAGATAACAAGTGAATATAATAAAAAAAAAATTTATTGAAATACTCTACGTAAGATATCTCATTAATCAAATGTCGAATCGAAATAAAATTTCAGGGCCTTATACAAGCATATTGTAGCTTTCATTTGGTGCTTAGAGAACCCAAATCGGTTGACAGACGGCTGAGATATTTATTATGGTACCCTTGGTCAAAAATCTCAAAAAGTTAACCTGTATTACTCCCAAGTACTCTTTGAAAGATATCTCGGTAACCAAATGTCCAATCCTAATGAAAATGTATAGGGTTCTACTAGAATGTTGTAGCTTTTATTTGGTGCCAGGATATCCGAAATCGGTTGACAGACGGCTAAGATATTTATTATGATACTTTTGGTCAAAAATCTCAAAAGGTTTAGTTGTATAAATTCGAAGTACTCTTCGAAAGATATCTCTGTAACCAAATGTCCAATCGAAATAAAATTTCTGGGCGATCTACTAGGATGCTGTAGCTTTCATTTGGTGCCAAGAGAACCCAAATCGATTGACAAACGGTCGAAATATTTATTATGATACACTTGGTCAAAAATCTTAAAAAGTTTAGAAGTATGACTCATAAGTACTCTTCGAGAGATATCTCGGTAACCAAACGTCCAATCGAAAAAAAATTCAATAGCGTTCTACTAGGATGTAGTAGCTTTCATTTGCTTCCAAGAGAACTCAAATCGGTTGACAGACGGCTGAGAAACGTGCGTGACTTTTTTTTGTAACGCACATACACACACACACACATACACACACACACACACATACAGACATTTGCTCAGTTCGTCGAGCTGAGTTCATTGGTATATGAGACTCGGCCCTCCGGGCCTCGGATCGAAAGTCGGTTTTTCGAGCGATATTTATACCCTTCTTATGGGTGTAAGAAGGGTAAAAAGTAGTATTTTTTAGCCTCAACTCCTTCAGCATGTTAAACCTACAATCAGGTCATTTATACAATTTCCTGAACACCTTGACTAGTCTGATTAGGATTACGAACAAAACTTGCCAAACATTTTTCTTATTGAGAAATTAGTGGCATACCGGTGAGTTCAAAGGACGCGAAATTTAAGTGTTTTTTCCTTGATAAAAACTACCCATCTGTGACGATACCACTGAACGTATCTGGCTGTCGTGGCAGCTCATCAACATAATTAAAACCTCTACAGATCCCTTGTGTGCGTTTTTGAATAGCATCGCAGGACTTGAGGCCGAGCTTGAGGCAGTCATCCTGAGCGCAAGCTTTAATCTTCCTTTGACACTTCCTTATGCCATGGTGTGCGTGCACATCTGTGCACTTAAAATTTAATGATTCTGGAGATATTGACATTTTACGCGATTGTCGTACCTGACCACGCTAAATTTTCAACGTGTTTGTGCGAGATTTTTTTCCTTTTGTCTTCAATTTGAAATTACTTTGCACTCGTTGCAAGAAAAGCGATGAAATTTTCACCATTAAAAGAGAACTAGTTTATGATCAGACTGCTGTAAAAAATTGATGATTGTGATTGTTAAAAGCGTGAATATAGCGCATTTAGTTCACCACTAGTTTTTAAGAATGGGAAAACGCAAATAAAAGTTCGCGGTTGCGTCCAATCAACTCGGTTTCTTTAGAGCACTTTGTCAGCATACATCGAAGAATTAGTGCGCCGAAGACATCAATTTGATTTGATGCAATCGCGCAGTTTTATTTACGTTTTCGCACTTATGAAGACTCAGTGTGCAGTCCAGTGGTGAACTAAATGCGGTATATAAAATATGGGTCCGAAACCTAAGTGGACAATGTCAATAGGACGCAATCAGTGAAATACTACATTCAAAGTAGTGAGCTGGTTTCTTGTATGATCAGATGATCAATTCTCCACTTCTGCAATGAAAAATGGTGCAAACAGCGTGGGTATTATGATTTCTTACCTAATTTGATGCTGTTTGAGCAAAGGTGTGAATAATTGTATTGTTGTATTATTTATTTCTTGCAACTTCAACAACACATTTACGCAAACTTTTGATCAAACATCAAATTAGGCAAGAAATCATAATACCCACACTGTTTCATCTCATTGCAGAAATGAAGAATTGATCATCTCACCATACTTTTGCTCACTACTTCCAATCTAGTACTTCACTGATTGCGTCCTATTTCAAATTAACCCTCGAGTGATCGCGCTGTTGTATTTTGTACAACACGTTGAAAAAATCTCGCTTTCTTTACTCAGCATTAGTGTGATGCTGGCGCAGGTAGCCAACCGCGCGAGTTACGGAAGGTTAATAGGACAGATTGATGAAGTACTAGATTTGTAGTAATGAGCTGAATTTTAGTATGGTGAGCAGGTCTATCTCTGTTTCTGCAATGAATGGTAAGTTGATGCTGTTTGAACAAAACTTTGGACAACAGCACATAACATAAGTGGAACTCCATGGTCAGAGCGAAGGAAAAAGTTGTATCCTTTTCCAGCACGAGAAACTGTTATATCTTTCATAAAAGGCATCGAACTGCCATTTATTTTGGTATACAAAAAACATCTGATCCAACCAGTATTCCAGTTTTGGCAAAGAATACAGGAACGAAGATTGGCATCTGAAATAAGCGCAAAACTAGCTTCTGAAAATCAACTTATTTATTTTGTCATAAATTCATTGAAATATTGGAAATCGGCACATCTACGGTTCACATATCGATCTCCCTTTATATTTAAAGCATAAAACGTATTTTTGACTTGAGTTCACAAAGTTTTATTACAATTTATGTCCTATTTTAGATCTCCTCGTGCTGCCAGTCTAGATCTATGAGGTGAACTGGCGTAGAATCCATTCTTGGACATTAACATCTTGTCTTCGAGTAATGACAATTAAAGTGAATCATAGTGATGTTACCTAACATTTTAAACAATTTCAAAGATATTCTAGAGAATTTTCTGATGGAAAGACTGGTTAAGACAAATATATTTATAGGTTCATATGACACTTCTGAATTTTAGGATGTACATGTTCCAGAAAGCATCAACCATCGTAATAAATTTAATAAAACAAAAAAATATATCATTTAATTCTAAAAAATGTCCTGGTACAATCACTAAGAGTACTTGTGCCTTTGAGCAAAAAGTCCTTGAGAAATTCGGGTAGGATGTTGATAAAATTTTTGATTAATTTCTTGAATGAATTGCTTCAAGAAATTCTCGATGTAATGTCAGAGGAAATTCAAATGAAAAATTGTGAAAATCTGGATGAGTAACTCTGCTGAAAACGTTCTTATAATTTAAAAATAATGAGTGAAAAACATTTGGAAAAATATATGAAGGAATTTTTAGTATCTGGTGGCATTCCTAAAAACACGCCTAGTGTAGATCATAAAAGTATTTCTAATATTTTGTTTAGAAAGTTCTGTCGTTTTCCATAAAGTTCTTTGTTGTATTCTTTTGTTGAACTGTTGAAAAAAAAAACAGTTCGACGAAAACCGGAGTGGATTGTCGGGAAAATCCCTTTTTGGCGAAGCTTTAGCATAAATTCCCGGTGAAACTTCTGGTCCAGGAAATTCTAGAGAATTCAGAGAATTCGTAGTTTCTAGTTAAACTTCCAATTGAAATTCTCGCGGGAGTTCTAATGAGTATTCAAAAGCATTTGGAGCAATATACATAGTTGTATGATTTATGGAAGAATTCCCGAATAATTGATCTGTCTCTAAATTTTGATGAAAATTACGTTCTCAAAAACAAGTCTTTCAGGAATTCCTGGATAAATTACTGACATATCTAAAAATGTGAGACTTTCGTATTGCAATCGCTGATGAAATAACTCAATGCTAGACGATTATCAGACAAAATCTAAGATAAAAATCTTAGATTTTGTCTGATAATCGTCTTGCATTGAGTTATTTTAACCTCTTAAATTTCTCCTAAGATTTACGATTTCAGCCTAAAAAACCTGCCTGTCTGTGCAGTAGCCATTTACGCTATAATGAAGTACACTGATTTCACCATAAGATTGTCCTAAAAATTGTTTCCAAAATTCTTTCATGAGTAATCTTTTCAGATATTCTGCCAGAAGTTCATCTAGAATGTTTTTTCTGGGTATTCTGTTTCCCAAAAGTACTTACCATGAATTTTTGGAAGAGACTTTAAATATTACTAAGAAATCCACTTATTATTAGATTCGTTCAACAAATCCTACAATCATAGTGTTTTCTGTAGGAATTTCGCCCCCCTATGATTATCCTCTTTATTATTGTATTCTGAAATAACTGCATAATTAGTACTAGATGTCATCTATAAATTTAACGAATTTTTAATGAAGATGTCGTAACTTCAATGCCCATCATTGGATACGAGACAATCAGATCAAACAACACACGACTTATAAGCTATAGCTAAATATTTAGTAAATTAGTTATAAACTTATTTTCAGGGTCATATGAACACTATGTTAAATCCAAGGATTTGAAAATATTCAATATTATTTCTCTTAAATGTTTCTTAGTAGGTTACGTTTAATTTTTACTGTAAATCATTTTTCAGAATCGGTTTTTTTTAAAAAGCTACTTAAATGTTTCTTAGTAGATTACGTTTAATTTTCACTGTAAATCATTATATTTCAGAATCGGGAAATTTTTTTTGCCTCAAAGGAAATTCAAACTCATTTTTATATTAGCTGTCCCGGCAAACGTTGTCTTGCCAAGCTGTAGTGGTTTGACAACTGTTGAGCTCATAACATCCCCGCACTCTAGATTGATTTCATTTCGATCGTGTTGATTTCCTTCCCAGCTCATGAAAAATCAAAATTATTCAATTTTCTTACTTTTCTAGCTGATTTTCGTAACTTTTTGTACATATAAACACAGCCACGACAAATACGAACCGAACCGTGCAAGAGTCATCCAGATCGGTTCAGCTGTTCTTGAGTTTTGTTGCCTCAAAGGAAACTCAAACTCATTTTTATATATATAGATATATAGATATAGATAGATAGATATATATATATAGATTAAATAAATACACCTCACGATCTGAATTCGAACAAAAAAGTGCAAGCTTCGAATGTGTTCGAATACAAACTGATCTCAACAGAATTTTCACCCTTTAATGAAACACTTGAAACTTGAAAGTGGGCAAAATCTATCCTTTGTTCAAAATTTTGAAGTACCCTTTATTTTGACAGCTTCATATACAGGTGACTCGATTATCCGCAGTCAGGTTCGGTTGTTTCTCAAGCATATATCTGGGAAACGGAATGCTCTATAAAGTTGAAATTTTGACATGTTGTCAAGCCAACTTTGATTTGTGATAAGTCAAAATTTCAGCTTCTTACAGGATTCCGTTTGCGAGATATTTTTTCGGGAAGCGCCAGAACCCGACTCCGGATAATCGAGTCCGACCTGTACTAGCAAAAAGAGGGTACTTTTTATTTTATTAAAGGGTAATGCCGGATTCGCAGTGCATACTGAAAAATAGTATGGCAATAATGTTATAATGCATTTGACATTTTGATGCCCTGTATACCAGCGTACGAACTCGGAGCCAGAGTTCCACTTATGTTATGTGACAACAGTGTTGTTGGTTTCTCCATTTCTTGCAACATAAACCACATACAGGGGATGGCCTTGGGATGGCCAAAATGTTTCGGATAGGCAACTTTTTTTTCTCTCACAAAAAAGTTCAACATGCTATAACTTTTCATCGAGCGCATCAAAGAATCTCAAATTTTGACTGTTTGTCAACCTATTATATGTGCATCATTGGTACAAATTTGGGCTCGATTGATTAATATTTCGCAAAGTTAGAACCGTTCGGGTAAAACACCTTTTTTTAGACAACTCATTTTTGAGCTGTCATATCTCGGAAACCAGTGAACCGAATTGAATGAAATTTTGAACGTACACTAACATTATGTGAATGCTTCACAAACTATTAAAACATAGGTACTTTTTAAACGTTGAAAAAAGTTATCATAAATTGATATGGGGCCCATATAGCCGAGGCGGTAAACGCACGGGTATTCAGCATGACCATGCTGAGGGTGACGGGTTCGATTCCCGGTCGGTCCAGGATCTTTTCGTAAAGGAAATTTCCTTGACTTCCTTGGACATAGAGTATCTTCGTGCCTGCCACACGATATACACATGCGAAATGGTCATTGGCAGAGGAAGCTCTCAGTTAATAACTGTGGAAGTGCTCATAGAACACTAAGCTGAGAAGCAGGCTTTGTCCCAGTGAGGACGTTACGCCAAGAAGAAGAAGAAGAAGAAGAAATTGACACTTTTTGGACTTTTCTCGAAAAAATGTATTTTTTTACATCAATGTCAATACATTTTAGTATAGATATTCAAAGATTTTCCACTTCTGTTATCAAATTATCTCTAATCAGATATATTGTGATTTTACTTCGAAGATGAATTCCAAGGGAATTTGCTTGAGCTGGTTGGGAATCGCCGTTTAATTTCAAGGGACGTCTCAATGCGTTCTTGTAAAATTATAGACTTTTATGTTAATGCTCTTATTACGCTAAACGACCTCTAGACTGATTCTCTGTAAAATAATATATGTAACACGCATTGAAAAGTTTAATGCTGAACTTTTAAACTAGAGTTTCCCATATTTTTTATAACGAAAACTTTTTATCTCGACGAATTCTTCCGAAAACGCATTGGAGCACCCCTCCGACTATGCTCCTCCATCCTTGCCACCATCAGCTGGCAGCATCGGCAGCATGAGCAGCATAAAAGAAATGTCAGATTGAAACAAAACAAACCAAACCAACCGAGAGAGAGAATCTCACGCACGTGTTGCTCCTACGTTAAATATGTCAAAGCGATGTGTCAGTTTGGTTGCTGCAATCGAACGACGATTCCAACGGCGATTCAAACGGCGATTCCAAAAACGACGGTTCTGATTCGTCGTGTTCAGTTAGCAAATCCATGTACAATATTAGAGCCTATTTGGGTAAAAATTTCAACCCGATATAACTTAATTCGCCGTGAGAAAATATTACATTTTATAACGTCGTATTAAGTATCAATATATTGTTGATAAACGTAAAAAAAATCATTCAATTCGGTTCACTGGTTTCCGAGATATGATAGTTAAAAAAAATGAGTTGTCTAAAAAATAGTGTTTTACGCGAACGGTTCTAACTTCGCGAAAAATTAATCGATCGAGCCCAAATTTGTACCAATGATGCACACATAATAGGTTGACAAACAGTCAAAATTTGAGATTTTTTGATGCACTCTATAAAAAGTTACAGCATGTTGATTTTTTTTGTGGGAGAAAAAAAGTTGCCTATCACAATGTCAGATTAAAATCCTCAAAATTCTAAAACAATTGTAAGCCTGGTTAAACTTTGTTTTTGCTATTAACATTTTTCTGAAGATTCATTTTCAAAAGAACAGAAACAATTCAACATGTTTGTCAAGAAAACGACATTTTAATTGTTGAAATCCGGGACATTTCCGGGACACTTTGCAGTGCGGGACGGCTAGCTTGAATCCGGGACTGTCCCGCACAATCCGGGACGTCTGGTCACTTTAACATAACTACATACATAACATATAGAATGCAATTCTCAGAGCACACACCTGAGCGCTGCTCGATTTGATTAAACCCGAGTGACTAATCGGCCGGTTGTTTATATTTTCTAGCAACTGAAGCATCTCATGAACGAATGCGAGTGGTAAGCTATTTGGTGCCAGAAAATTTGTTTATGTGTCAGTTAAATTGTTTAGATATGTGCGTAACTATTTTTAGGCCAAGCAGATGTCTGAGGTTGGTTTTGCTCGATAGTGTTCACGCTATGCTAACTGAAAAGAACGAAAGTAAACTTCCAGATGGTTATAGACGTGAACGCTATAATTAGCCGTTCAACTTTTCAATGATAGGCGCTTCGCCGTAGAGCTATGAGTGTGTTTGGTGGTAAAATTTATTTTTACTCAGTGAAATTATATATATTTGCAACAGGTGAACTTGAAGTATTATATAAGGAGGGAGACATAATTCGTCATTGAAAAAATATTGCATCAGTGAGATTGTTTTAGGTTTCAAGACACGTTTAATTATTATAGGTTACATATATTAGAGCAGACAAAGTTGCTTGATTAAAATTGGATGTCTATAGGGAACTGCATGGAATTCTCTCCTTCTCTTTCACTCTTACGAGAATTTTGTAAACAACAAGGCCAAGAAATATCAAAATCCCACACAAAATCGAAACAATCCAGTGCCATATCCAGGTTTTTACGCTAGGCTTGCTATAAATCTTGAATCACCCCTCCGTGACGTATCTTACCGACACTGATTTCTTTTATGGTTGGATCGAATAGAGATGGTCGGGTATCGGGTTTTCAAACCCGAAACCCGACCCGAACCCGAACCTGACGGGTACGGGTCGGGTTCGGGCTTGGAAATTTGAAAAAAGCTCGGGTACGGGTCGGGTCCGGGTTTAAACAATTTCAAAATTCTCGGGTACGGGTCGGGTCGGGTTTGAATAATGTCGGGTTCAAGTCGGGTTTGATACCAATGTAGATAAATCAGTATTCAGAAAAATGTTTTATTTGTTGTATCCGATACATTTAATGATTATTATTTAACTCGGGTTTCGGTCGGGTTTATTGGCAATTTTTTTTTCGGGTTCGGGTCGGGTTCGGGTTTGATCGACGAAAATTTTTCGGGTTCGGGTCGGGTCCGGGTTTGACGGAACAAAAAATTTTCGGGTACGGGTCGGGTCCGGGTTTTGAAATTGAAAATTGTTCGGGTACGGGTCGGGTTCGGGTCTGTAAAATCTGAAACCCGACCATCTCTAGGATCGAAGTAAGCTTGATATGAATGTCAAAAATTTTCACTCTTGGTTGTATCAAATTGAATTTAAGAACAGAAAATTCAAATATTATCTAACTAAGGCCCCTTAGCGTGTCAGTTCAAATTTTACTCTTCTTATTTGATTCTTATTCCAAACAATCATCAAGCACGATAGTAGTTGTGTAGCCTTTCTATACCAATTCCATAAACAAACAAACAAAAATAGCACCTCTTTGTCTCGGTACCTCCAATGTAAACATTTCGAGAATATGAATCATTTGAAAGCAACTCAAGCAGTAAACTACTCTACTTCAATGAATAACAAGGAAACATATCCAAATGTCACGAAAAATGTTAGATTTCTTATGTAACAAGCTAGAAATGATCGAATTATTTTGGTACGCTCTCCCACTGTTTATGTTTGCTGCAACAGCAGTGCTGGCGGACCGCTTGGTGAAGATTTCGTAAATTATAATGCTTTGCTTATTTCACTAACAATTGTGGTAAAAAAGTTAAAAAATTATCACCCCACAAATTATTTTTGATTTTATGACGCATAACCAATGTGTTTGACTGGATTTTTTACTTGATTTCGATCAATTTCATTGATGCTTTGCCCAGCAGGATCGACATCACTGCGTGCAATGATCGATGATTGTGCGCGCCAAAAGTCATCACCGCGCTGCCGTCGTCGTCGTTGGTACTGCGGTGGGTGGTAAACACCGCCGACCACATTTTGAGTGCGTTCGAAACAAATCGTTAAAAATTTCTACTTTCGAGTGAAATAATGCTTAGTAATCGTGATTACTTGGAAAGAGGCTTGTATTTGAAGTCATGTGAATACATTTTTATGCCGGATATCTCGTGTGAAATTGATTATTTTATAGAATAAGATAAGCGTCGATTTTTTACAAATATGTATTGGTGCAATGTTGTGTAAAGTTGATTTCGGTCAATGATTTTGAAGAAGCCATTTTGCGATGACACGCTAAGAGGCCTTAAAGGCGCACTACAATAAAAAACTGATTTAAAAAATAAATTAATAATTAATAATAAAAGTGAAGGTCATTTATTTTGGAGCGTTTTTAGGTATGTTGTTTTAAAACAACATTGCGCGTTTAAGGGCTAAAGAATCTTCAAAATATACCTAGTTACGCCCCAAAATAAAATATCGAATTCGATTTTATTACAATTCCATTCCATGCGTTGGAAGGACCATCGCATACTACAATTTTTTTGATCAAAAACCAACATTTTGTCATAACTTTTCGAATTATTGATCAATTTCCATAATTTTTGGAGTGAAAGACTCTTTTTCAAAAAGGCTTCGAACAACCTTGACACCCGACAGATATAATTTGAATTAAGCTCAAAAACTTCAAAAGAAACTCTTGCCCCACTCAAACTTTTGCCCCACTTTACTCTATGTGATTCCATATTAATGGCGGGTAGTGTATGTCGCTTTTGCGACTGGGGCATATGTCACAATAAGGCATTTTATGAGACGTTTCAAATCAGCTGTTTTTTGAATGTTTTCCAGTTTTGAAGTCCAACCGCTGGGCCCATTTATTTACATTTTCGCTAGCATAACATGTGATACAGGCCCATCAAATAAACGGGGTTCATTCATCTGCAAAAATGCGTCAATCCGCCCACTATAATCAATATCCGTAGACCGTGGGGAGGTTTTTTTTATCTGCTAGTGATATCATGCACCTCGGGGGATTGATACATGCCACATTAGAAATCAAAACATTTCTGTCAGCAAAAATCTGATTGGCGCTCACCACATGTTATGCTACTTTTCGTGAAAACAAAAACATCAAATGTAAACAATAACAATGAGCGGCCCATCGGTAGCACGTCTCAGAAAATAGCTTATAGATCTAACAACTGGTCGCAGTGACTTAGAGCATCGCCACGGGCGTCCCTATCTGGGTCCCTATCCCTATTTCCGGGCCCTGAATAGCGACCCATGTTCACACCGGTGGTATTTAAACGGGAATGAAAAATACGGACGCGACATGGGATTAGCGATGGGTTCCCACATTTGGGGACCCACTCAAATCTTGCATTAAGTTGTTATTCCGATGGTTTGTGTGACGTCACTTTCTCTATTTATATTTTGCGGTGAAGTGAGTAACCCGTAACGTGGGTAGATCACCTTGGAATGGTGCGTTACGGCGTAAGATCTACCATACTATACCAAATTTTGATCTTGCTATTTTCCAGTCTGGTTAATTCAAATGCAAGATCAAGATTTGGTTTACCTTTTTTTACTGTTTGTTTTTGTTTATTAATTGTTTTTTATTCTATTTTTGTAATTTGTTTTTCACTGCTAATGTATCGTTTGTTTCAGAGGAATGCAGGTAAATTTGTCCTATGTGTAAATAACACAATTTACAATAAATATAACTGTTGTGAGCGTATCACCATTTAATACTATTTTCTATTTCAGATTTACAAGCAGCGATCAAAACGGTAAAGCATCTCTTTTTTAGAAAGATTAAGATTACCGTACGATTCAGTGGCAGGTAGACCACGGTGTCCGCGTCGATTTCTTCGAGCCGAGTTTCGTAATTTCGCGTGTTCTACTTCTTCGAGTACAGTTTCGTAATTTCACGGGTGTTGATGTGTGTTTCTTCCGTTTCTTATTTTCGCGAACCTCGTTTTACGCAAACTATTTTTGATATAAAAAAAAATGAAATATCTGGAAACCATCCGGTAGTTAAAATACAGTGATCGGGGCGTGAGTGTGGTATCCGGGATCAGCCGTACGACGCCAGCTAGCAGTAGATGCGGTTTTGTTTTCTCGAATTGATTGTGCGGTGGACATTATTCCCTGACATGTCGCGTATGTGAGGACGTATTCAATTTTTTGCGAGTGCATCGTTTGTAGCAAAACAAGAATCGGTCTGGTGATTGTAGCAATTTGTTTACCAAAACAAATCATCCCTTCCCGTATCCAAACTCCTAGTGATTACTCGTAGTAACGCAGAGAATTCCTCGGTTATTGGCCTAAGCGAGAATCACGTCATCACTTCCTTCCCTATCCTCAATTGACCTGCATTCGGACGCGGCCGGCGCTGGTATTGCTTTTTAAAAAGTATTGGGATGCCAGCATTTACACAATGAGGAGAAGGCTAGTCCCAAGCATTATCTGTTGGTTCTTTGTGTAAATGCAGCTGTCCTTGCAATAACAGAGGAGCAACCGCGGGCGGTCAATCATGCTCATGTTCATGCTCATATTTTGCGGTGAAGTGAGCTGAGCAGTGGTATGGAAAATGAATAGCAGTGGATCAATAAAGCATGAGCTGATTATTGATGCACTTTGTCTTACGTGACTAGATGTTTTCCAGAACCCTATCACAAACAAATAGACACAACACTAGTAATTCCCACGTACACCGATTCAACGGTTTATTTAAAAATTTAATAGTTGGCCAACTGCTCATCTGTGGCGCTCGCAGCGTTTTTGTTCAAGTTTTACATTCGCTCACTATTGTCACCTAGTTTATGATTGGCCACTCTATAGCCAAACTCAGTCCTTTTCTAGGTCCTTTTAGATTGGGTAAATATGTTTCCGCGACTATGATTTTGAATAGTAAACGTATCACTTGAAAGAAATTGCTATTAAAATCATCGTCATGTAAACATAATCCCCAATGTCAAACACGCTATTTCACAAAACGCTCAGTACACGCAGAAAAATAAATTGTAAAAACAATTAAATTATAGTTCAAATCAACCAATTTTTCAGTTTGTTATAGCGACAAACTGATTTCTAGTTTAAACTGAACTCTTCCATTGTTTGATAATACAAATATTTTCGTTTTCCGAAATTTTCGACAGTTTGTTAGAACAATCAGATAATTGGTAGCTCCAACATAAAATAACAGATTGTTTTAAACGACTGCACTTTTGCAACTAACAAAGCCGGAATGTGATTGTGTTGGTGACGGCAGCTCCTGCGGCAGCACGGAAATCTTTTTTTAGACACTCGGCAAGCGGATGGAAGCGAAAATGAATAAAAAAAGGCAAAACATCGAAACCGACCAACTTGTTCTGAATGCTGTCTTGAGCACCTGCGCGTTATCCATCACGGCCAAAACTGCACTTGGAAGTTGGAGTGATGGATTTGCTACACTTTCTTCGTTGTGGCGATGTTGGGGTAAGAATTTTAAAGATGTGTGAGTGCTTCCGGGCCATGTTTATGGTTCTAATTTTGTTGAAACAAATGAAGATATTAACGTTATATGGAATGATGGGAATTGGTTGCTTTGATCGATACACTATAAGTAAGAACAAAGAAATATAACTTTGGAATAAGTAAATGCTCAGTTTGAAAATCAACCATGCGTTTTATTGTTTTAAACAAGCCTCATTTTTCTGCGTGTAGGTGCCGGTAGTGAGCAAACGTCAAACAGGAGCAAAAATTATGTGAGCGCCGTCTGCGAACAATTAGCAAACTAGGGGCCATCCATTAAGTACGTCATGGTCCTAGGGGGGGGTTGTGAAAGTGTGACAAGCAATGTATTAAGTATAGGAAAAACCCGTACGAAGAAGGAGGGGGATCAAAAATTCCCAATTTTAGCGTGACGTACTTAATGGATGCTCCCCTACAGAATATTTGATTTAAATATTCTTTAAAAAATAAAACGATAACAAATGACTAGAGGGAGACCGGAGACGTCTGCTTGTCTGTGACGAAATGTTAGAAGTGTTGCGTGTGTTTGTCTGTGACCCTTTGTGCCTTTGTGATTTTATGCAGGATTCATCAAAAACCATAAGGACATATTTAAGTTGTTTCAGTTTGTACTACGTCCTATAAAAAGTAAAGACCACTTTTAGCAACGCACGGTGGAAAATCAATATGATGATGATTAACCTGGGCTTGTTAGGGGAATATCTGTAAATAAAATGAAAATCGGGTTAAGTACGGTTCCTTTGAATTCCACTAAGAATTTGCATCCTTTGACAGATACGTATTTCGACCTCAACTGTAAGGTCGTCTTCAGTGTCTTGTACTTGACTCGACTTAAATCAATATGTTTTTCAAGTCCCTAAACCCAAAATAGAAACCACTGGTGGAAAGGCGGGGTGCTATCCTAAAGTAGCTCCCAACAAGGAGTGGTATAATAGGGATAGCGATGAGGACTCCCGTGGCGATGCTCTTAGATACCCAACAAGGAATAAAAAAAAAACTGTTCAGACGTGTCTTTCACGGGTATCGTAGCATTCATCTTGGTTTCACTAAGGCGACGTGAAACATCGTAAAGGAGACGGATGTTGCCAGTGTTTGCGGCTTTCTCGTCTTCGTCGGCTAGCGAGTCCGCCCTCACTCTTTTTCCCCGTCTTCATGAGCGTTTCACTTCCTTCTCGATAGCCGAATAGCGCTGACGGGCTACGACTTTGGCTCCTCGTGTTTTTGCTCCCTCTATCGCGCGCGGCATAGGCGTTCCTTCGCTCCTCTATCTTCCTCCAGGTATCATCTGTGATCCACTGCTTTCTCCGGTGTGTGTAGCTCTCCCAAATTATTTTCGACGGTGGCGATGAAGGCGTTCTTGATAGCGTTCCATTGATCTTCTACGCTTCCACCTTCTGGAATATCCGCAGCACGGTTCTCTAGCCCCTCGACAAAGGACCTTTTCAAGTTTTTACCGCAGCGTCTTCCAGTCGGCGTGTGTTGAACCGGTGCCCGACTTTCTCCTCCTGTCGATGGATCCCAGCAATGCGCAGTCGGATCTCGCCGATTAGGAGATGACGGTCGGACGCTATGTCGGCGCAACGTTTGTTCTGCACATCAAGAAGGCTCCGTCTCCGGCTGATGCAGATGTGGTTGATTTGATTTTCCGTGACGCCAACGTCGCCAACACGAGAAACCAATGACACTTTGTACACTGGTCGATGAGGAAATAGCGATCCTCCAATCACCATGTCATTGTTGCCACAAAACTCTGCAAACAGCTCTCCGTTTTCGCTCATTTCTGCGAGACCATGAGCGCAGCGAGTATAGCATTTGACTCAACGTCAATCTGTGTTCTCCAAAGTTCGGCCAACGGACTTCGCTGAGTCCTAGGATCTCAAGCTTCATACGGCATGCCTTATTGGCTAATTGTACGAGTTTACCCTGCTGGGTAAGGGTTAATACATTCCAAGTTCCAACTCTTATCCGTTGTTTCGCGCTTATAGTCGTTGCCGTTGAATCAGCTCGTAATCTTTCATTTTCGGTGTCTGTAACGGTTTTTGGGTTTCGAACAGTAGGTTGTTGGCCTAAGCTCCCCTATCCACCGTGGTGGGGCTGCCACCTTATACTCAGCCGCTGGATGCTAGAACAGACGCTGTTTGAGCCGCACCTCCTTGGTGAACAGACACTTGTGACGTACCTCCTCAATCGTGAACAGACACTTGTGACGTACCTCCTCAATCTAGCTGAAGTCAGAAGGATAACAGTGCCCCGGCTGCGTTACCAGCTAAGCACACAATTCTTAGTTGATGGTCTTTGCCATCGCTTGACCCGTGGAAGCATAAAGTAGGAACTTGTGAAGACCAGAGCTATGTTGGACGCTCTCCTTATCGACTAACCGTTTTGCAGACATAGTCCATTTTACGAGCCGATTTTATGAATGAACTTTGACAGGAGGTAGCGTCCAATAACCCGTAAAAATCAATATCATCATCAACATTGTTGTCACTTCGTAAAATGGCTCATTGTTGATTAGGTCGAGAATTAGGTGATTAATATTGTCGTCGCGGTTGAAACCCGAGGTTTCCCCACACTCTCTCTCTCTCTCTCTTCTTGGCGTAACGTCCTCATTGGGACAAAGCCTGCTTCTCAGCTTAGTGTTCTATGAGCACTTCCACAGTTATTAACTGAGAGCTTCCTCTGCCAATGACCATTTTGCATGCGTATATCGTGTGGCAATCATGAATCATATATTAAAGCTCCATTGGTAAAATTTTGAGCGAGATCGCAGTTTTCTGAAAGTTATAGAACTTTTAGTAAATCTTATAAGATTTTTGAACACATTTTTAAAACATTATATTTCAATATGTACTCAATGCAATTTTTTCAATATTTTTTGTGTTACGTCTTATACCTAAGGCTTTCATATGCAGCTTTGTTTGAGGTTTTATATTCACTACAAAAATATGAAAAATGTACTTATGTAGTTGACAATGTTTAAAAATTTACCATATTTTGCACATATAATTTGCCAAACGTTTTCCACCAAAAAAAGTGCATTATATACCTAAGGCTTTCATATGCAGCTTTGTTTGAGGTTTTATATTCACTACAAAAAATATGAAAAATGTACTTATGTAGTTGACAATGTTTAAAAATTTACCATATTTTGCACATATAATTTGCCAAACGTTTTCCACCAAAAAAAGTGCATTAACTGACGAAAAATCTATAGGACCTACTCTTCATATGTAGTTTAGTAGGTCCTGTATAAAAATATTACATTAGGAGAGTTTAAAAAAGTCGAAAACACTTGGTACTTTTATTGATCAAAATATGATAAATTTCCAAATGACACTCTGAACATAGGGTGGGGCGGGGCAAGATGGGTCGCGGGGCAAGATGGGTTGCGGGGCAAGATGGGTCAGTGTCATTTTCGGGCGCATTACTCTTGTTTTGATTATGTTAATAATTTTGTTACATGACCAGCATAAATATACAAAAGTTTGGGATATTGATTGAAAAATTATTCACTCTCATTAGAAATAAAAAATAAAATGTTTTTTAGCCATTTTTCTTAAGGCGAAACTGGAAGCATTTTCTCAATTTTTCGGTTTTCGATTTTTTATTAAATAACGAAGCAATATTTTCAAAATCGGGTTTCGTGCACGTGTAGAGTATGGATCAAGGTATCTTCTGAATTTTTTTGAGGTGGAAAATGTTTTCCGTTTTTGCAGAAACCATTTTTTCGTGAAATATTGTTCAAAAATGGTTTCTGCAAAAACGAAAAACATTTTCCACTACAGAAAAAATTCAGAAGATACCTTAATCAATACTCTACATGTGCACGAAAACTGATTTTGGAAATATTGCTTCGTTATTTAATAAAAAATCAAAACCCAAAAAGTGAGGAAATGCTTCCAGTTTCGCCTTAAGCGATACATTCCATATAATCTCCATATAATCGGCCGCGGGGCAAGATGGGTCACCTTCAATTTTGAACGTATTTTTAGAGCATTCAAATGATAATTATTTTTTATTACAAGACTATCTCATAAAGGACTTCAATCAAGCGGAATGAACGCTCAAAATTATAACATAAAATTATGATAATGTTTTAGTGAAAACATCAATTTTCAAGTTGCCTTAGGGCCACTCAAATCGTAAAGTTTTTTTTATATTCCAAATAAATTTATAAAAGGTTTACTAGTAGCTCTTGTTTATTCAGTATGGATATGGAGCATATATGAATACGGAACAAATCTTATATTTTGACGTTTTTCGTTGAGAAAATGTGACTTACTTAAAAGGTGACCCATCTTGCCCAGCACTTTTTTCACGGCGCAAAATAGATCACTTTTTAAAACGGCTTGTTTAACATCATATTTTATATTTAATAAACTTTTTATCGACTTTTAGCATAGCTAACTAGTGTATTAAAGAGTGGCAGACGAATACAAACCAATACGATTTGTATTTACAAAGTTATGGTGATCCATCCTTAGGTGACCCATCTTGCCCCGCTCCACCCTATATAGATTTTTCATATTTTTTGTAGTGAATATAAAACCTCAAACGAAGCTGCATATGAAAACCTTAGCTATAAGCTGTAACACAAAAAAAAAATTGAAAAAGTTTCATCAAGTACATATTGAGATATCAATAATAAATTTTGAAAACGACGTATAATCAATGCTACATCATTGATTATACGTCGTTTTCAAAATTTGTTACTGATATAATGTTCAAAAATCTTTTAAGTTTTACTTAAAGTTCTATAATTTTCAGAAAACTTATTCGATCTCGCTCAAAACTTTATCAATGGAGCTTTAATATATCGGTTATAATTGGTCAAAATTTCAGCGTTTTTGATTGACGTATAAAAAAGTTGTAAACATTTAAATGAAAAATTATGTTGACCAAAAAGTTACTGTATGGACAATTGTTTGATACACTGTAGTGCGCTGGACAGCGGACCTGACCCTCTATCCAGCGCACTGTGCCCGACGTACGTCCGACATACGGTTTAGGAGAAAAATCAATTTTCGCGTGTCAAAAATTCCTATTTTCTTCTTCTTCCTTCTAGGTGCTCTTTGTATTAGGCGCCGTCCACAAATTACGTAACGCTCTAGGGGGAGGGGGGAGTATGACCGAGCGTTACGGCCCATACAAAAAATTTCAGGTTCTCATACAAAAAAGCGTTACGGAGGGGGAAGGGGGAGTCGAAAAATGTCGATTTTAGCGTTACGTAATAAATGGATGTCGCCTTAACAAAGAACGAAAAATGGCGCAGCGAACTAGCGCTATATTGCCAGTTTGGTTTATATGGTAAGTGGGGGCAAGATGGGTCACCTAAGAAATGGATCCCTATAACTTTCTGAATATAAATCGCATTTCTCTGTATTCTACCACGACTCTCAGATACACTAGTCAGCTATGATATAAGAGTATAAAAAGGTTATAAAGTTTGAAACCTGCGTCTTGACAAACAATTTTCAAAACTTGACCCATCTTGCCCCACCTCATTTTAACGGGGGCAAGATGGGTCAGCTATAAGAAAACTCGATTTTCCTCCAACAAAAAATACTATATCTTCTAGTTTTTCTCTATACATCTAAGCTTCATAGACGTACAGATTACATGAAGAAAGTGTTGAAACATATCGGTAGATTATTCTCAGAACTAGAAGATTTTTGTTCGGGTAGCCATAAACGGACTTTGAAAACCTATATTTTTTGAAGGAAAATTTAAAAAATATGTTCTCAAATTTTCAGTGCTCTTATCGCTTCGATAATGTAGGTCACAGAATAGCCTTTCCATGAAAAATAAAACATTTTCAAAAACTATGCAAACATACCGAAAAATTAGGGTGACCCATCTTGCTCCGTCTACACAATACACGTAGTTATATGGAATGTATAGCATAAGGAGTAGGTCCCAGACCCTATAACGAAAAAATATTTTATTTTTTTTTTCTGTGCGAGGAACGTATAGAATTTTCAAAACAATATACCACTTTTTTGTGTATCCCCGTCGTTCATCTGGGAAAATTATTGAAAGATTCAAAACTTCTATTGTGCGATTGAAAACGGTACTGACCCATCTTGCCCCCTGACCCATCTTGCCCCCACATACCATACTCAATTAGAGTTTACTTTCTGTTGAGCACGCCGCGAACACAACCGAGCGTGTCGATCGCTGCAGTCGTACTGATTCCGATTTTCAACTGCACGAATAATATATTGTGTAATACTGGAACTACCCTTAACTAACGAGCCTGGATTAAACAAATTGGAACATCGATTCAATGTCATCGCCATAGTTCCAATCGAGCAGGAGACCTGTCACAACGACCAGGATTCGCCACTTTGGTATACTCGAGACACTTTACCCTTAACTAGTTTACCTGACCTGAAATTTTGACCAAGTTGGCAGGACGCTGGTCATACCACTTTCAAAACTGAACGGCAGGCGCAGGGATGTTTTGTTTCTTCTGCCTAGATTGTTTTATACTTACATATTATGTTTTTACAATTCCAGACCTTCACTGCATGGTGTAATAGTCATCTTCGAAAGGCCGGTACATCAATCGAAAACATTGAAGACGATTTTCGCAATGGACTCAAACTCATGCTGCTGCTGGAAGTCATTTCCGGCGAAACCCTACCAAAGCCAGACCGCGGTAAAATGCGTTTCCATAAGGTAAATAAATGTCATTTTCAGTTTGAAACTACATTTATGTCTTGTTCGGACATTTGTTTAGTGTATATTCAGTATTTACACATTTCATTAACAGTAGTTTTTGAAATATGTTTTGTGCTAGATTGCCAACGTTAACAAGGCATTGGATTTCATCGCATCTAAAGGTGTGAAACTAGTATCCATTGGAGCAGAAGAAATCGTCGATGGCAATTTGAAAATGACACTGGGTATGATCTGGACAATCATTCTCCGGTTCGCCATTCAGGACATTTCAGTGGAGGAAATGACAGCCAAGGAAGGTCTGCTGCTTTGGTGTCAACGCAAAACTGCCCCTTACAAGAATGTTAACGTTCAAAACTTCCATCTCAGTTTCAAGGTAAGAACTACTGACTACGGAAAACAAAATTTTGAAACATTTATATAACGTTAGTTATTTACATTTCTCTTCAATAGGACGGTCTAGCGTTCTGCGCACTGATTCATCGTCACAGACCCGATTTGATAGATTATTCCAAACTTTCGAAAGACAATCCCCTCGAGAATTTGAATACAGCGTTCGACGTAGCCGAAAAGTTCCTGGATATTCCACGCATGTTGGACCCGGACGGTGAGTGCTATATTTCTAATTATTAATGATTAGTAAAAGAAAACACTGAACAATGCAACATAATTTGCTTGATTGTGCATAATTGGTGATGGTAATATGTTTTACAACATTTTTATCTAGATTTGATCAACACTCCAAAGCCAGATGAACGTGCCATTATGACTTATGTGTCGTGTTATTATCATGCTTTCCAAGGAGCTCAGCAGGTTGGATATAGGAAAATTAGCGTCAATTCCACTGTCTCAGTGTTGTGTTATTTGGATTTGACTAACAAATATTGGTTAATATCAACCAGCATAAGAATGGGTACTTTCTTTGACAGTAGGTAATCCCTTTTATTGCTGTGTGTGTTTAGCATGTCACTGTATAAATAAATAACATTTCTCCGTAAACCATTCACCAGAAATTCATATCTCATAGAACTCATAGGACACAATCAGTAAAGTAATAGATTTGTAGTAGGTATTTCCTATTTTAAGCAAGCTTTTCCAATGAAAATGAAATGTTCAACTGATCATATTTACTGGATCCGAATCGGAATCCGAATATGCAAAAATGCTTCAGGTTTACGGTACGCATTTATGAGCCATAGTAAAAAATCTGGCCAAAAAGTGTTCAAACCAGAGTTGCTCTCTGTCACTATCAATGGAAGGCGAACCGCCGATTTTGATAGGCTGACTGCGATCCAAGTCAGCGTGTGTTCTGTTGAGTCACCGTCACTTTCCTTTTTCCATCACAAATGGACTGATTGTTGCCGGGGCCCGTGGCGTAGTGGCTACACGTTTGCTTCATAAGCAGATGGTCTGGGTTCGAACCCAGCCCCGGCACTGTCGTCAGTTGCTCTTTCCCCCTGAGAGCAGCTGACACTGACCCTCTTCTGAGCCCATGGCTCAAATGAACCCGAATACTTGGACATCGGCGAACGGCAACCCATAAAGGACCCCCAATCGGACTGGAAACAGGAACAGCCACACATCAACATCCTCGTGCTCATCATTCTACCATGATAGGGTAGAAAGTGAAAGCAGCGCAACGGAAACCAGTTCGATATAGTACAATTAAAATATAATACATTTAGGCGCTGTACAAAGTGTATGAACAGCTTCCAATTGGATTCGCTCACGCTAGGGACAATAGAGCTGTAAATTAGGTTAAGTGATTGAAGAATAAAAAAATGGACTGATTGTGACGGCGGGTAGATATCACTGATAGGCCATCTTTAATATTCGTTTAAAAATCAAAACAAACACTTACTTACCGTGATGAATTTCGAATATGGGGTACAGAATAACAAGTTTTCCATGTTAGTCATTAAAAATTTTGAGTTTTGGCTTAAATCGCCAAAATATCAGTTCAGTTGCGATGATAGTGCTCTGGAGTGCGAGTCAATATCAAGTCGTTGCCGGTCACTATCGCTTTGATATTGATCGGCCTACAATGATAGTGACGGTGGTGCAAAATCAGTAGTCAACTGACATGATCTGATATTTCGCAGCTCTGGTCAAAACGTTGTAACATCACGGTAGAATGTGTAATGTATAGAAGAATAACTCACACTCAACACGGATTTTTTAAAGGATGTTCAACATGTACAAAGTTGCTCGAATTCATACATTATTCGTTGACGGCCATGGACAATGGCAATCATGTAGAAGTTCTCTATACAGACTTCAGAAAAGCTTTTGATCGAATTGACGTACTAATGTTGCTTTTTAAACTAGAAAAAATAGGATGTTGTCCAGGTTATCTTAAATGGGTTGGGTCATATAGCGCATTTAGTTCACCACTGGACTATCGCACTAGTTTTTACGAGTGCGAAAACGCAAATAGAAGTGCGCGATTGCATCCAATCAACTTGGTGTCTTCAGAGCACTTATTCAGCATACATCGAAGAAATAGTGCGCCGAAGACATCAATTTGATTTGATGCAATCGCGCAGTTTTATTAACGTTTTCGCAGTTATGAAGACTCAGTGCGCAGTCCAGTGGTGAACTAAATGCGGTATACTAAAAACACTATATGCAAAGACACGAAATGTTCCAATTGGAATTCCAAATTTGCTGTCAATGTCATTCCAATCGAGCAGGAGACCTGTCAAACGCACTTTAAAAGCATTGCTCGACAGCATCATCGTCATCACGCGACAATCATCATCAATAGCAACAATCATCAGATTTCGTGTCTTTAGCATACAGTGTCTTTAGGTCATACCATTCCAACCGTCAACAAATAGTTACATATATACAAAGTAAAGACACTATATGCAAAGACACGAAATGTTCCAATTGGAATTCCAAATTTGCTGTCAATGTCATTCCAATCGAGCAGGAGACCTGTCAAACGCACTTTAAAAGCATTGCTCGACCGACAGCATCATCGTCATCACGCGACAATCATCATCAGTAGCAACAATCATCAGATTTCGTGTCTTTAGCATACAGTGTCTTTAATACAAAGGGGTAAAATCTCAACCTATTCAACTTACATCTGGAGTAGAAATCCTCTAATGTAGGATTACTAATTTGGAGTTCCTCAAGGATCTCATTTGGTCCCATTATTGATTATTGTGTACGTCAACGACATTTCCTTCATTCTTAAAAAAAAAAAGTTGAAGCTCTCATATATGCCGATGACATGAAACTCTTCCAAGAAATAGTAAACGATGAAGACTTGCACACTTTTCAACAAGAAACCGATATGTTTTATGTGTGGTGTAAAAAACCCTTTACAACTGAATGTGAAAAAAATTACAGAGGATACTCAAAATAACTGGGACAGGTAAAATTTTCACTTTTCAAAAAAATTTAATGTTCACCTATCTGTAACTATCTGTAAGTTTTCGAAAATTTGATGTTCTCAAATTTTTACTGTAAGTTCATCGACTAGTTGTGTATCAGTGGTCCACATTTGGAAAAGATCGGGCTATTCTACACGAAGTTAAAAAGAATCTAGAAAGGGTATAATTATCCGATAGCCAACTTTGAGCTGTTATATCTCCGGATTCAACAAACCGAAAGCAATGAAATTTTGATCATTTATGACTAATAAAACATTTGACTTTATTTTGAAATTATTGGTAAGAAAAAAAATTATAGCTTTTATATCCTTCACAAGTGGCTTGTGCAGTATCTGCTGTGCGGTCTAATGACCACCAGTATTTATACACTGAAGTTTTTTTACGCGGTCCGTCCTAAAAAAAACCGCGTTATTTGAAAAAACGTCGTTTTTTACGACGTTTTTGGAAATAACGCGTTTTTTTATGCGGGACCATTACCGTCGTAAAAAAAAATGTCAGTGTACTACCTTAGGTAGACATAATGAATCATACCTAGACATTTAGGTACTGTCATGAATAGTATACCAATAGGTATATATTATATGTACACAACCATTTAGCGATTTCATTTGTTCTATTTTGAAAAAATGAAAAAAATCATTTTTGAAAAAATGAAAAAATCATTTTTTTTAAAGAAAAATCGCCACAGGTTGTCCCTTAACCCCTAAAAATATGTCGATGAATGATTTCTGCTGGAAATTTTGCGAGGAACAAACCCTCTGAAGACCGCAAAGCGATCTAAGGCACGAGGAAAAAGTTATTGACTGAAAACCGAATGACATGCTAACGCTGTTTAACATGTAAGGAATAACAATAAATAATAAAATCTCGTCATTTTATCGATCGGGAAAGGCTTAATAACTTTTTCCACGAATGTCGCATTATTTTGCGGTCTTCGGAGGTCTGATTCCTCGTGAAGTTATCTACAGAAATCCTTCAACGACTTATTTTTAGGGATCAATGGGTGACCTCAAGCGATTTTTCTATGAAGAAGTAAATTCTCCCCATAGTAAATCGTATGAAAAACTAAGAATGGCTGGCGCTAAAATATAGTTTCTTCGATCGATCTGAAATTTTGCGCAGTTGATATGGGACCAAAATGGAACTCAAAAAGTATACAGGAGTTGGAGTTTTTCAGTTTTTGAGATTTTCCCATATAAACCGTGTACCAGGCTAATGTATATTGTTATTGTTTTGTACATGATTGTTAATAAAATAAACCGACCGCCGCGACAAGCACACGTACTTTGTGTTTGCTTCTGTGTGTTCTCCGCCGTACGCGATCCGAAAGTTCCCCCGGTGATTTGTCGGTGCCCCTGGGTAGCTCAGTGGTCCTTTGAGGACAGTGTTGGCCTCAGTGATTATCCAACAGATCATGGGCCCAGTGTGGTGAAGAACCGTAAAAGTGCTCGGACAGTCGCGAAGTGTGAAAAATCATCCCGCGGATGATTGCTTCTCTGTGGTGCCGGTCGGTGGGGGAGTAAAAATTAATTACTCGTTCGGCTAGTGCGATCAGCTGCTGCTGTGTGTGAAAAACAGCTGTTATCGGGACAGTGAAAAAGTGGCCGGTGGAATTATCGCCTGTTTGGCTTTGGTGGCGCCCAGAACGGAGAAGACAGTGCCGGCTAGACTCTGTGGTGCACCATTTTGTCCCGCAGCCGAAGTAAAGAAAGAAGATAGTGCCATTTTGACCCGCGAATCGAACGAACTGTTGCCGTAGCCGTGGTGTTCGACTGTGTGACGGAGTCTGTGTGTACCGCCGTCGGGTACGTTCGCGTGTGTTGTTGGCTGTACCTTCGTGGCTACAGTGTGCGCCAACAGAAAACGAAGAAAATCGAAATGGCTGAAAAAGTTTTGATTTCCCGTTTGGATAATCGGAATTATCAAACGTGGAAGGTGAAGATTCAGATGCTGCTGATAACTTTCGATTTGTGGCATGCGGTTTCGGAAGAGAAACCAGTGCCGGTGACTGCGGCGTGGTCGAAGGAAGACCAAAAGGCAAAAGCCTTGATAGTGCTGAATATCGAGGACAATCAGTTAGCCTTGGTGAAAGACGGAAAATCAGCTGTCGAAGTGTGGGAAAAGCTGAAGAAGTACCACGAAAAGGCTACGGTGACGTCGCGAGTGTCGCTTCTGAAGAAGCTCTGTAGTTTGAACTACGAGGAAGATGCGGATATGGAGAAGCATCTGTTCTCCATCGAAGAACTGTTTGATCGGCTATCTTGTGCGGGGCAGAAGATCGAAGATTCGCTACAGGTAGCGATGGTGTATCGGAGTCTGCCGGAATCCTACAACGGACTAGTGACGGCCTTGGAGAGCCGTCCGGACGCCGATCAGTCGTTGGAGTTCGTCAAGCAGCGGCTGATGGACGAGTACCACCGACGGGTGGAGAAGCGAGGAGAAACGTCCGAGGAGCGCCACGACCGGGCGCTGAATGTGCGAAGCAGACGAAACGGACGAGTGAGACAGCGAGTTTGCTACAATTGCCGGAAACCGGGCCACTTCCGGAGAGAGTGCCCAATGCTTCGTGAAGAAGAAAGAAGAGATCCGGAAGTGAAGATGACGGTGGCGAAGAAAAACACGGGAATTTGTTTTGGCGTGGGAGATCAGCGGAAGCGGAAGTCCTGGTACGTGGATAGTGGCTGCTCGAGCCACATGACCAGTGACCGAAATTTCTTTGTGGAGATTGACGATAAAGTGAAGCAGCAAGTGAACTTGGCGGACGGCTCGGTGTTGAGTTCCGCCGGTGTTGGAGGAGGCTTTCTGGAGTGCGTCGATGGAGACGGAAGAATTAACACCGTGAAAGTGGAGAACGTGCTCTACGTCCGGAGCTGGACTGCGGACTGCTGTCAGTCCGGAAGCTGGCACGGGAAGGACTAAAAGTGAACTTTGTGAAATCCAGGTGTCAGATCGTCAGTCGCAGCGGAAGAGTGGAAGCCGTCGCGGAGCATAGTGGAGAGCTGTATGCCCTGAGAGTGGAGAGCGGCAACCGTTGAAGAGGAGTTCGACCAAGAATAAGATTTTTATAACTGTTATGACGAGGGACTCCGATGCTAAGTGTTAAGAACTTTGTGTAACTATGTGACTCTTTGTGTGATACTTGACGAAGCAGAAGTGTTCGGTGCAGGAGGAGGAACTTTGTGTAGGCTGTGTTGTCCAATGTGAACTTTGTGAAGACTTTGTGAAAATGTAACTTTTGTAAACGGACTTTGTGATTGTGATGACCAACATCGAGGAGGAGTGTTGGAATATTTGGGCCAGCCTAATATATGTTGCGATGTTTATCATCTTGTCCTGCGCCGACCCTGCCTAATGTATGTATATTGTTATTGTTTTGTACATGATTGTTGTTAATAAAATAAACCGACCGCCGCGACGAGCACACGTACTTTGTGTTTGCTTCCGTGTGTTCTCCGCCGTACGCGATCCGAAAGTTCCCCCGGTGATTTGTCGGTGCCCCTGGGTAGCTCAGTGGTCCTTTGAGGACAGTGTTGGCCTCAGTGATTATCCAACAGTTTGAACGGTATTGCAATCGACAATAAACGTATCACAAACATTTATTTTTATTATCGAGAATTTGATGGCATATGTAAATTTAGTAAGAAGATAATATTTAATTAATTCTCGAAAAACTTTCATTGTTGCTGCTTGCTTGATTTACTTCTGCCGATTTGATTCGCGCTATTCTTTGCGATGCATTTCAGATTTCTTCGATTGCGCTGTTATTTTTTTTCAAAATTTGGAAAAAAAAGTTCGAATATAATTAGCAAACGTAAACAAAACAATAGAGCACGCAAAAAGTTTGAAATCTAGCTTTGTGGCAAATGTTGGAAGCTGTTGTAAACAAAATAAACAGCGTTGTCGAATCAACATATGTAACTTCCGCTCATCTCTATGTAGAGGATTTCTAGTAATCAACAGGTAGAAAATGCGTCAGAATCAGAGATTTGGGAGTCGTTTTCTATTAGTTTTTTTCAAGCCTAGCAGTACACTTCCGTTTTTTGAAATCTGTTTGCTCCGGCACGCAAGTAAAATGTTCGAAAAGTTTTTCATTCTTCGGTAGCTAAATAGAATCAATAGGGTTAAATTTTGAATTTTTATCCCAAGTATTGTACCAAATGGTTATACTAAGGATAAAACAATACATGATATATGGTAAGAAATTTGCATATATGCTCAACTAGGGCTGATTTCCTTGAAAATTACCGTTACATTAAAGATAAACGTCATAGAAAGTAAATTTTGGACAAAATTTATCATAATATGGATTTAAGCACGTTTCAGAAGTGAGGATGGTGTAAATCAACATGATAAGATGCACCCATGCTTCTTGAACACAACCAATCTCATTAAAACAGGTAAATGGACATTTTTGCTTAATATACGTTTTATTTTGTACAAAATAAATCGGCTTCGTACTCCACCAATACAGAGTATCATATGTTTCTCTTCTGTTCATAGTTGCTACTAGCAATGGTAAGGACAGGAACCTAATTTGTTTCAGCTTAAAACGATTGCTCGTTAAAATAAGACGAAATACCAATGAAATGGCGTGCGTGCCAGGTGAGATACACTTACGAGTGTTACAAAAAATAAGCGATCAGCAGAGAAGGATAAAGGACAAGTAATCCCAAAACATAAGCTGTATTTGTTCAGTGTTAGTTGGCCTTTTAATAAATAAATTTACTTTTTAAATCCTAATTACAGATGTGATATTAATTTAATTTGATTTTGTATCAGAACTTATTGAACACGGTGTAGAATCGATCCAGAAACAATTTCTACTATTTGCGCTTCGTAAATTAGATTGAACAAGGTTACCTCTTCCGTCTTATGAAGCACGATGCATGCTCATTAACATTCGAACAGAAAAAAAAGGATCCGAACATGCAATGATATCATTTGTAAACGACATCGTTTCGCAACGTATTGATTCGATAAAGCTTCTTTCAAAATTAAACTTTTATGCTCCCTCTCGACCACTACAAAATCGTAGTGTTTTTTTATACAAAATATCACCGAACTAATGTTGCTAAATTTGGTCCAAACAACCAAAACAACAACTTACAATACATTTTGCGAAACTATAGATGTTACCATGACGAAATCACAACTGAAAAAATATTTACATAAAATCGTAATTAAAAATAAAATATGCAAACAATTATAGTTTTAAGCTCAAGTTGTATTGAAACGGTCTAATAATGAAATAATACCTTTGAGAAACAAACCTAAAATATTTCTAATATTATTTCACATCATATAAATAGGCAACATTTTCAAATAAACCGTCTGTCTACAAATTTCTACAGTTCTTGGATTTGAAAAAAAAAACAAAAACACTCTGTAAATATTCATTAAAACCCGAAATATGTGGATTTTTTACCCATACTTGATTCAAATTCAATAATAAGGTTACTCCTTATGTTTGGGAGAGTAGCGCAACATACGAATCCAGGGTAAGGCGGATAAAACGGGTCGATTCACAATGTATCCACAGACAAACGAACGTGAAAAGTCACGAAAAAAAACCGTTAACCCGGGAGCGGTCGCGTCGTGTACTGAGTACACGCGCCATGAAAAATGCACGCTTGTGGTATAGAAATACAACGTGAGCGTGACTTCGCTGCAGGTAGTCGAAGACGCGACTGCTCGAGGGTTAAATGCCGAAAACCTAAACGAGCCGATTGCAAACGGGCTGAAATGGGCACACGGTAGAAACAACTCGTTCGTTTGTCTGTGGGTGATACACGCTTATTATCTAACAAAAGTTTGAACGTGTGTTTTGCTTCACTACCTAATTGTTGTGTGTTTTTGCTTCTACATTTCGCTGATTGCATCAATAGATCTCCAGAATACCGCAATGCCAGATGAACGGGCTGTCATGACCTATGTGTCATCGTACTACCATTGCTTCAGCGGCGCACAAAAGGTCGGTTGGTTGTTTTAGACCAGCTTGGTAATTCATATTTATATAACATTATTTATCATTGTATGTTGATTTTTTTTGTTTTTCGATTAACACAATAAAGGATTATTTTACGCAAAATACAGTGGAAAATGATATAGCAAGCAATTGTAAATCTTTTCCAATTTACTTTATATTCTCTTGTATACGAATAAATAATTATTGTTTTTGCTGTAGGCGGAAACTGCTGCCAATCGAATCTGCAAAGTTTTGAAGGTCAACCAAGAAAACGAACGACTTATGGAAGAATACGAGCGGTTGGCTAGTGATGTGAGTATCTTTAGAAAAATGAACTGCATAGAAGATTAGCACAAAGATTGTTGATGAAAGTGTGCGTTTGCATTAAATAAACTCGGCATTGTACACTTCACTTGCATCAATGGCAATGATATAAAGCAAACGAGAACTTCCCTGCAACTATTGTGTTACTTCATATAATTTGGGGTTCGCAAAATTAGGAGCAGCATTAATTATTACTTGTTTTACATTTAGCTGTTGGAATGGATTCGTCGCACTATGCCGTGGTTGAATTCGAGACAAACTGATAGTACGCTGGCAGGTGTACAGAAGAAGCTGGAAGAATACAGAACCTACAGACGCAAACACAAGCCACCACGAGTAGAGCAGAAGGCCAAACTTGAAACTAACTTCAACACTTTGCAAACCAAGCTGCGTTTATCGAACCGCCCAGCTTACATGCCAACAGAGGGCAAGATGGTCTCCGACATTGCGAATTCTTGGAAAGGCTTAGAACACGCAGAAAAGGCATTTGAGGAATGGTTACTTGCGGAAACCATGCGCCTTGAACGTCTGGAGCATCTGGCCCAAAAATTCAAGCACAAGGCTGATACGCACGAGGATTGGACCAAGGGCAAGGAAGAAATGTTGCAATCGCAGGACTATCGCAACTGTAAGCTGAACGAACTCAAGGCTCTCAAGAAGAAGCACGAAGCATTTGAGTCCGATCTGGCCGCTCATCAAGATCGTGTTGAACAAATTGCTGCCATTGCTCAAGAGCTGAAGTAAGTATCATGCATAGAGTGCTACACTAAAAATAATTCGCATCTAGTTTGTAAACGCCGCGCACATAGATTTTTGCAATCAAGCTTTGCACATAAATTTCACTGGCATAGCAAATAAAACCAGATTTCTAGGTCATCTTAGTTTCTACATGCAATGCACATAAATAACACTAGTTTACAGCATTTTTGAACTCGGTAAGCTGATGATCATTTTTAGTGTAGGATCATGCCCTGAGTTCGAAAACGCGAAGGAAAAAAATTACAGTAGAGCGGAAATTTTTTCGACTTTCCATACAAGGCTGATGATTTGAAATCGATTTTTGTTCTATTTTTAAGCAACGTCGCTCACTTCACACATTTCATTCTCCGTAATTAATGCTCCGATTGAGCTGAATTTTTTATTCTAACTCGCCCACATATGATATGTCAAATAAACGTCGAGAAAGAATTTTTAGATTGTTTTTTTCTTATTGAAAAAACTACATTTCTTCATATATTTTTGGAAATTTGGCTAAAATTTAAGGAGATCGTCCCTAAAACTCGCCAATATCTTGAATTTCATCAATCTGACGCAAAACCTGCGTTCAGATGATCAAATGCTATTGTATACAGCTTTTAATTTATGGAAAAAGATTTGACATTTGTTGAACAAAACACAAGATATTTGCATTTTAGTAAATTCCATTTTTGTAAAAATTGTAAAACTCGATATTGAGCTAAAGCTCAAAAACTGCTCTACTTTAAATTTTTTTGAAGCACGGTTTCGAAATCAGTACTAAATTGTGCTTCAAAAATTTTGGTCGTTGACAGAAGTTCACGACTTTCGTTTTATTTTGTGAACTAGTGTAATAAAGGTCCGTACTTTTTAATTTTGAAGGTAAGCCTATTGAATTTTATATGTCATCACAAATAAATACTATATGTGATTTTCTAGAAAATAAATAATTCAGACTAATTAATTTATGATGAAAAATGTATTTTGAAATAGATTTAAAAACAGTGATTGCGAGGGTGATTGCATGGATCTTTCCAAAAGCGATGTTTCGGTGCTAGAGCTTTCCAGCAGGGTTTGTTCGGTCCAAACGAAAATTTCTGCCAAATCTTCCGGAAGTTCGTCTGTGGTCACCGTGCTTTGCCGCGCTGTAACCTCGATCTGGATCTGTTGACATATTTTGATTACATTACGTAAAAGAAAATTATTAAAATAAGGTAAAAACTGCAAAAATTCGACCGGGAGACTTCAAATAGCGACCGTAAACTCCGTAAACTAGGCCATCAACAAAAGTCTTGCTCCACCATTTTTTCGTTAATGAAATGTTTTGAACGTTTTGAAATATCAATCGATACACTCAAAATTTATATTCAGTTAACAAAGGTTGTAAATGTATCATTTTTAGAATTTATAGCTGTGCATATTAAAAATATGTGCAACTCAATTATATTTAATGCAAACATTTTAAAATCTAAATGCCGCACATAAAATGAGGATTTGAACCACCGATTTGCTTTTATCTGTTTTGCGCACATAAAAACTAATGAAGTTTTCATTTCAGTATAGGGCGAATTTTTTCTCACACAAAAATGCACTCTAATTCAAAGGCTATTCAAATTGCATATGAAAATATTACCCAATCAAATTGGGTAAAACGGTCAAATAATTATAAAACTAACGTCCGGGGTAAGAGTGCAAATGTTTTCCTCGCAGTTTCACAACTACATCTACAAAAAAGGCACGCATACATTTGAACGTGATTACCACTATTGTTACATTC
Source organism: Aedes albopictus (assembly GCF_035046485.1). Lineage (NCBI taxonomy): Eukaryota > Metazoa > Arthropoda > Insecta > Diptera > Culicidae > Aedes > Aedes albopictus. The sequence continues at coordinate 206,093,023 of NC_085138.1, forward strand.
ATCGACACTTAAACTAAGTGTTCTGTATATAATTATGCACTATCATCCCAATTTAGTAAAATAAATTTAAGCTATTATCAATATTTATTAATAACATATAAAATTTCATTTGCTTTAGCAAGCATGATTTTTACAGGTTTTATTTTTCACCTGTGTCAGAAATACATTTTTTAACCTACTCTAACTCCAACATAGAGGAGTTACTATACTACTCTTAAACTAAACATATAAAGAGCTAATCGTAGCAATAGAAGATTGCTTTGGCGAAAATTTGCAATTATTTCCGTTGACATCTGCTCCAATGCACAGTGTTTTATTTTGCCGATTTCGTGCGCTTTTTTAATAACTTTTCAACCGATGATTTTTGCGATATAGTTTCTTCGGAGAAGTTTCTACATTAAGCCTTCAGTACACGCTTTGCCAAATGTGCAAATATTTGGCAAAATTTGACAAATTTATTTGGCATGCGTGTACTGCCCAAATAAATTTGCAATAACATTGTTGTGCAAACATTTGCCCAACTTTGTCACGGCGAATATTTGCTAATATTTCAAATTGAGCACTTTTCAAGTAAGGTAATATAGCAAATATTTGGTCATGTTTGCAACTCCGATCAGTAATAGAGTGGCAAACATGTGCAAATGTGAGTTTGCCAATTGGGTTTTAAATTAAAAAAAATGTATTATTTTTTTGATTTTATACGAAAGAGCACCTTTTTCTGAGCCGCTATGATTTTTTTCAGATTTTTAAAACATCACTTTGGTACCTAAAATTAATTTCTGCTATTCTGCTATTATCAACGCATCCCCTGGCTTTCGCCCATCTGCGTTGTCTTTTCACTAGGCAATACGTCTACCAATTGATGTTTATGGGCTTGCCGGACCAAGTCATGTAGCTAAGCCAAACACCCCACCTACAACTGTTGGGTAGGCACCATTGTCCCGCCCACTGGTCTTTTACAGCTAGTTGTAGGTGCATGTGTGCGTGTAAGTGTTGGTGTAAGTGTGTTAGTGTTGGTGTATTGTAGGCGCCAACTCGTTCTAATCCACTCTGATTGCTAACACCCTATTGAACCATTACCCTTAAATCTGGCAATCTATGAAATAGAATGAGTTAAGCGCCTGTACATAAGTCAGTTAATCAAACAAGGAATATTAGTATTAAAGCGAAGATACAATGAAGCGAACCTCGAGAGCACAAACCCCAAGAACCAAATGACAGGCTGCGCGAACAGTCGATCGACTGGCCACCACCAGTGAATAACCAATCGAGCAAACCCTCCAGCACAAACCGCCACCAGCTCTCCCGACCTGCGCCCAACAAATCCGAGGCACAGCCCAGCCATAGCTTCACATTAAAACCAAAAATCTAGATTGCAGGGTACAATACTTCCCAAGTAACCACGCAGCTCGGGTCGCAAATCACGCGCAACACGTCACAAATAAAACAAACACTACCCCGCCCGTACAACCGAAACCGAGCTAGGGTAGAGAAGGGTCTCTTTCCACTCCAACCCGTACTCAACTGCACCCACAGGGTAGCGCATCCCACACACACTGCACTCATGCATCCATCACGACCCGATCCGCACGGTCACCTGGGTTGCTTCTATCTGCATGACCTCTCCCAACCCGTAACGCAGAGTTTAAATCCCTCTCTTGCATTACAAAGCAGTCCCTCTTCCCAAAGTTTGTGCGTGGTATAAATGAGATTATAAAGCTGAAGAAATCGTCACCAACACAACCGCCAACAATGAGCACTCAATGGTGTCGGCAGAATCAATGACGACCCCCTCAGTCCCAAACCCAATTATCCTACACTACCCAAGTAACCACAATGTTGAAGCCGTACGCACTGCACGTACGAAGTACATATAGACCTACCCGCACCGCCTAAACAAACCACCTAGGCCGAACACAAGCGAAAAGCGGCGCCACCACTGTTGAACCACGACTAATACCAGTAGGAATAATCGCAATTAAGCAATTGTAGATCCATTCCCCGCTCCTACTCAGCCCTAACGATCCATAGCAATGCTTGTCAATATATGCACCCCACACACGCAACCTTCACAACCCAACAGTATGGTCACTTGAGTATCCCTGGGATTTTGATTACATGATGGTCAGGGATCACAGCCATCAAAACGTTCCACACTTTACCAGGGCTTGCGACCTGTAACCATGATGATTTCCACTATGGGAAACCATGATGGCTAGCGGTGTTACTTTGGTACCTAAAATTAATTTCAAAGAGATTTTCCAAAACCACCTTTTGACAGCTGGGCAACTGTTTGACAGCTCTGCCCAGTACAAAATGCGACGAGGGGTGATTCGACAAATCGCTCCCATACAAACTTCAAACTGTTTTTTAAATAGGTTCCCGAGCACCAAAATTTATGGAAATTTGGATTTCGGCTCAGTTTGGCATGGAGATTCAGAATATGGGATTATCTCAATATCGCTAAAGAAGCCAATTGTTTGTCATACGTGTACTGACTAGAAATCCCCTACCTAGAGATGAGCGGAAGTTACATACGTCGATTCGGCAACGCTGTTTGTTTTGTTTACAACAGCTGCCAACACTTGCTACAAAGCTAGATGTTCAAACTTTGTGCGTGACTTCGTTGTGGTTCAAGTTGTTTTGTTTACATTTTCAAATTATGGTAGAATTTTTTTTTCGAAATTTTGTTGAAATAGCGGAGCAATCGAAGAAATTTGAAATTTATTGCAAAAGTGTTACGCTAATCATATCGGCAGAAGTGAAGCAAGAAGCAGCAATGGAAGTTTTTTCGACAAGTGTGGCAACAAAAGTGTCGTCATAAGCATGAGCTTTTGAAAGCAGAATTAATAATTTTTTATCTTTTTACTAAACATACATATGCCGCCAATTTCTCGATATTAAAAATAAATAATTTTAATTTATTTAGTTCCGATTGCAATACCGTTCAAACGACGCCTTCCTACGAACGACAAGCATGTTCATTTGGCTCACACTTTGACAGTTCTCTCTGCACGATTGGCTCACAATGGCCGCCTCCGCAGATCTCTATAATGTAGGATTACTAGTATTGACCATTGACAAATAATAGCCAAACGGCAAACGTCTGCTAACGTCTGATACGTCAAATAGCCAAATATTTGCACATATTGGCAAAGCATGTACTGAAAGCTTTTTGACATAAAGAGTTGAATGATCAATCCACCTATAAGTGAGATGAAAAAATATGTTTTCCAAAAATGCAGATAGACGTTTGATGTCCTCGGCAAAGTTGTGCAATATGCAATTTTGAACAACTTTGTCGAGGACGCCATAATGCTGAATCTCATACTTTACGAGATATATTTCGTTGTATGTGCATGACCCCTAGAAATCATAACTTTTTAACGGGATTTTTTTAGATTTTTCGCGTCTTCTACAAAGTTGTTTGGAATGTTAAAATACATGTTTTTGCTGAATACCGAAAAACGCTAGCTTTTAAAATTACAAAGATATTTACAAATTACTGATATTTATAGAGTAACTTTGAACTCGTGTTACTTTTTTCGGCGCAAAATAGCGCAGAGAACAGTTTCGAATAATGAAACAACTATATTTCTACTATATCAGAATGACTTAAACTTTTGTATACTAGTGTATTCTTTATGTGTAATGGTAAATAGACAAACAATTATCAAATATTGACATTATTTAATAACTTCTTTATTTAACGAGATAGAATGTCGCAATGTTTAGCAAAATTGTGTATTTTTATATACTCAACAACTTTGCAGAACAAGCAAATAATGTAAAGATTATGAATTAAAAGTTATAATAAAAATCAATTTCAGAGTGATTTTTAAATATTTTTTTTATAATTTGTTAAAATAATCATAGCTTTTTACCAAGATTTTCTACAATGTTTTCATGTTCTAGAAAGTTGTTGAGCACATAAAAATACACAATTTTGCTGAACATTGCGACATTCTATCTCGTTAAAAGAAGAAGTTATTAAATAATTTCAATCTTTGATAACTGTTTGTTTATTTACCATAACACATAAACAATACACTTGTATACAATAGTTCAAGTCATTTTGATATAATAGAAATATAGTTGTTTCTTTATTCGAAACTGTTCTCTGCGCCATTTTGCGCCGAAAAAAGTAACACGAGTTCAAAGTTACCTTATAAAAATCAGTAATTTGTAAATAACTTAGTTATTTCAAAAGCTAGCGTTTTTTGATGTTCAGCAAAAACATGTATTTTAACATTTCAAACAACTTTTTAGAAGACGCAAAAAATCTAAAAAATCCCGTTAAAAAGTTATGATGAAATATATGATTTCTGGGGGTCATGCACATACAACGCAATATATCTCGTAAAGTATGAGATTCAGCATTATGGCGTCTTTGACAAAGTTGTTCAAAATTGCATTTTCCACAACTTTGCCGAAGACATGAAACGTCTATCTGCATTTTTTGAAAAAAATATTTTTTTCATCTCACTTATAGGTAGATTGATCATTCAACTCTTTATATCAAAAGATGCGCCTTGTAGAAACTTCTCCGAAGAAACTATATCGCTAAAATCATCGGTTGAAACGTTATTAAAAAAGCGCACGAAATCGGCAAAATAAAACACTGTGCAATGTTTCAATATTGGAAATTTGATGCAACTTATAAGTGAGGCAACATCAAAATTTTATTCAGAATCTTCTGAAGTTGCTTCTTTCTGGTATTGCAACAGCTCGACCATATTGGGACAGCGTACAACATGGCCGGTCTGAAAATTTGTTTATAAATCAAAAAATTGTTTTTGCGACAAAGCTCAAATTTTCCATTGTTTATTGTACTTAGTTTGAATACTTTCTATATGATTTTTAAAAGTTAAGTTTTTATCTAGTAAGAGTCCTAAATATTTATTCTAGATTTTTGCGATTTTCTTTCCCCTTCTTTCTGCGGGGCTCCGACGACGGGACGCCAAGCAGTCAGTAGTGTGCGGTAGTTCGGCAGCAGCAAAGTTTCGCGCGCTCGCTTTGCTAGATTTTTGCGATTTTCTTTCCCCTTCTCTCTGCGGGGCTCCGACGACGGGACGCCAAGCAGTCAGTAGTGTGCGGTAGTTCGGCAGCAGCAAAGTTTCGCGCGCTCGCTTTGCTAGATTTTTGCGATTTTTTTTCCTCTTCCCTCTGCGGGGCTCCGACGACGGGACGCCAAGCAGTCAGTAGTGTGCGGTAGTTCGGCAGCAGCAAAGTTTCGCGCGCTCGCTTTGCTAGATTTTTTGCGATTTTTTTTTCCGCTTCCCTCTGCGGGGCTCCGACGACGGGACGCCAAGCAGTCAGTAGTGTGCGGTAATTCGGCAGCAGCAAAGTTTCGCGCGCTCGCTTTGCTAGATTTTTTGCGATTTTTTTCCTCTTCCCTCTGCGGGGCTCCGACGACGGGACGCCAAGCAGTCAGTAGTGTGCGGTAGTTCGGCAGCAGCAAAGTTTCGCGCGCTCGCTTTGCTAGATTTTTGCGATTTTCTTTCCCCTTCTTTCTGCGGGGCTCCGACGACGGGACGCCAAGCAGTCAGTAGTGTGCGGTAGTTCGGCAGCAGCAAAGTTTCGCGCGCTCGCTTTGCTAGATTTTTGCGATTTTCTTTCCCCTTCTTTCTGCGGGGCTCCGACGACGGGACGCCAAGCAGTCAGTAGTGTGCGGTAGTTCGGCAGCAGCAAAGTTTCGCGCGCTCGCTTTGCTAGATTTTTGCGATTTTTTTTCCTCTTCCCTCTGCGGGGCTCCGAAGACGGGACGAGTGTGCGCGCGCCGTGGTTCGAGTCGGTTCCGAATTTTTCGCTTCCCTTCGGCGCTAGTTTCCAATACACTTATAGTTGACAATAAATATTTTCTTTCATTTTTTGCATTTACATAAAAGAGTGAAAAATGTTACTTCGGGTTCGCCGGTCGAGAAAAAATCCGGGCGCCGACAAGTGAGTCGCGTTCAGTGTATTTTTTTTTTTTGCTAGTTCTTGCGTCGAAAAGTAGTCGGTTGTTAACGGTGGTTTGTGTATATTGATCCATTGTCAAATCATATCACCAACCATAGGTGACTCCCGGACTGACAATGTACCTTACCTTACTAACAAAAAAATCCTTCCTGAGACAAACGTGGGGATGCAGCGATTCGCGGTCTTTATAACAACGTTTGTCTTACTAACATTCCCTTCCATCCTCGATGACCGTAAGGACGTGGCCGGCGCCGTTATTGACCTTATTAAAGTTGAGAGCTCTCGATCTGTGTACATTGAGAATAGTAAGCTAGTCCCAAGCCCTATTCATTGGTTCCTTGTGCAATTTCGATTGCTCTGGTCAATCACGAGGTAGCAACTACGAATTGTGCGGTCATCTATGCTCATGCTCATGCTCATGCTAAGAGTCCTAAATATTTATTTTCGTCCGACCAATTTATTGGAGTTCCTGTCATAGTGACAACATTTCTACTTGATGGTTTCAAATAAAAAGCTCTTGGCTTATGTGCAAATATGATAAGTTGAGTTTTGGAGCATTTGAAGAACAAGAAATCTTCCATTTTTGCAAATAAGAAGAAAAAAATATCTCAACTTTAGGAACGTCCATAAATTACGTCACGCGAAATTTGACAATTTTCACCCCCCCTCGTCCCCCCTATGTCACACTTTTTGTATGAGGCATCTAAAATTTTTGTACGTGTCGTCACGTCACACATTGCCGAACCCCCCTCCCTCCTCAAAGCGTGACGTAATTTATGGACGTTCCCTATTTTGCAAATCCTGCAAATGACACTCGCAGATACTGCAAACTCCGCACAGATGAAATTATTATTGTTATTATTTATTTAGCACTAGCTGTCCCGGCAAACTTTGTCTTGCCGTCTTGTGGTGGTTTGACAACTGCAGGGCTGTTACAGGTGGCGCGGATTTTGCGTTTTTCGCGGTTTTTGCGTTTCGCGCGGATTTGGCGCGTTTTTGATAATTTCGGCGCGGTTTTTGCGGAAAGGGTTTTTAAATGCACTTACATGAACTATATAGACATTGAGCTCAACACAATCAGAAAAAATAAAGAACATTTTCAAATTTGAGTTAGGTATTAATTTTGTGATTGAGTAAAAATAATGTTAGTAGTCACTAGCTTGGAGTGGTAGATAAGTTGCACTGCACTAAACGCTCAATTTTTGAAAACAGAGAAGTTCCTCTTCTGAATTTCGTAGTCAACCTCTTGAAATCATTTCTGTCTTAACCATCATATTTTGGCTAAATTTTCCTATAATTTTTTTGGACGGGACTTATTTAGAAATGTCCGACGTTCGAAAAACATTGAATCATGGCAAGATTTCTGCAAAAATTCCTAGAATTTCTTGGTGATTTTGAAACGGTTTTTTTTTTTGTGGAATTTGCAAAAAGACGTCACTGGAAAATTTGGATAAACATTTGATTGAATTTTGTAGTTAAATTGGTAGAATCTCGTGAAGAAAATCATTGGTTTTGTAGACTGTGTTACTTGTAGAACTTCTGTCGAATCGATTTTTGTTCAACCAGAGTGAATTATCCCAAAAATAGGGAATCGCGTTACTTGGGCGGTGGCTTCTATATTCGTCTGTTTCCACTACAACTCAGTCAAATTTGAACCAATTGACACAACTTTTGGAATGTGGTGAGATAGATATAGTATCTACCCGTGTACAATAATTCAAGTCAATTGGTTCAAAATTCACTGAGTTATAGTGGAAAACAGAAGAATATAGAAGCCACCACCCAAGTGGCGCGATACTCTATGTAAACTTCTGTTGTCAGCAGTGCTGAAAAATTCATTTCGTCATATCTAAATTCAATCACCTACAGCTCATTTTAGAAGCAAAACCTGAGAATATGGTTGATGGAAAACTTGTGCGGCTAGACCAGTTCTGCAAGAAAGTCACGGAAAAACTGCTATTTTTCGAATATTTAAGGTAAATGTCACGGACTACCTGTGATAAATGCCAATGATATTCACGGTGAATATCATTTGGCATATTTCAAAGGTAGTCCGTGACATTTACCTTAAATATTCAAAAAATAGCAGTTTTCCAGTGACTTCCTTGCAGAACTGGTCTAGTCACATAAGTTTTCCATATATCATATTCTCAGGTTCAGCTTCTAAACTGAGCTGTAGAAGGTTGAATTTAGATGTGACGAAATGAAATTTTCAGCACTGGTTGTCAGGGTAAAATTTATCTTTGATTTCCAATCGGAGCTTTCGTTGAGAGGGAAGTAGCGAGCACAGTTAATAAAGAGTTTCTTGGAAGAATTTTTGGAGGATATTTTTAACTTGGAAACTTGAAGCTTTGGTATCCTATGGAGGACATTCTTGCTGAAATCTTTACTGAATTTCCAAGAGTGTGGAGTGGCCAGAAACTCTTATCATAAGTTTCTAATAAATTAATACTTCCCTACATACCGTTTGCTCAAAGGCAAGAACATTTGCCTGACTTTTTTTATGAAATGTTTCCTATTCAAGAAATATCTCCCTCAAATATTATTCCTATTGGTATTGGTGATTTATTTAATCGATAGATTATGTTAGAATGTTGATTATGATTGATTTTTATGATTGATTATGATTGAGAATGTTGATTATGAATTATGATAGATTATGTTAGTATCTACATAAAAAATCCGAAAATTTTCTTGCAGTTCTCTCGAACGATCTTTTGGGACTTACTACAGATTTTATTGCACGTTTTCTACCATAATGTTGGTTATAATTATTTCAAAGATTCGTCACGAATGCTCCTTTCTCACTGGAACTGGAACTGTTTCAGGGAACAGAAAACTCCATTCTCGTAAAAAAGTAGTCACCCTGATTGACCAGCAATCAACGGACTATTTATTCAATACTTGTTATTCCTATTCAAAAAAAAAACTAACCTGTTTGCAACAATTTTATACTATTGGTTGATGTGGAAGTTGCATTTTAGATCATGGATGAATAATAGTTGAAATCGGTTTTAACTTTAGAAATGATCTTCATCTGGAGTGCAACAAAAACCATAAATAGTTGAAAAATTCAGGCTTTTTATGAGTTTGAGTCATCAAAATCATATATTTTGTTTTGGCGCGGATTTGATGACCTCGGCGCGGATTTCAAATGGCTTGGCGCGGATTTTGCGGTTTCCAAATCGACACTTTTGTAACAGCCCTGCAACTGTTGAGCTCAAAATAGCACCGCACTCTAGATTGGTTTCATTTCGATCGTGTTGATTTCCTTCCCAGCTTATAAAAAATCAGTACTTTATCAATTTTCTTACATTTTTCAGTTAATTTTTGTAACTTTTTATACATATAAACACAGCCACCATGAATACGAATCGAAACGTGCAAGGGTCATGCTGATCGGTTCGGTCGTTCGTGAGTTTTGTTGCCTCAAATACAATTCACAAAAAAAGAAATGAAAAATTTGATTTACCGTCATGGCGCCATTCACCGTGGGGGCTCCATTCACCGTGTGCCTTCGAATATTTTTTCATTATTTCCATATTATGATTGAATGATATGACAATTTCCGGTGAATGGCGCCTTGACGGTATGTCAAAGATTGAAAAATAAATTGCAAATGTATGCAAATAGCAGATGTCGTATTCAGAGGTACGAGAAAATCAACACTCACGGAAGTGAACAAGTATTTCGATCTATAGCAAAAGTAAATATTCCAATTTATGTTTGATGATTTCAATTCAATATGTTTTATTATAATACGCAATAAAAATTCTTAAAAATGCTGTTTTCTTATTTTGTTTCAACATTTATGTTGTTGGTGAAATTAGGAACCCAAAATTTGTATGGATCCCTAATTTCGCGCACTCTTTTTTATAACTTTGTTTTAGAGGTTCATGTGTACTTGTAGCCATCGCATGATTCGGTTATTAATAATAGTTCTAATCTGGAGCTCGATTTGTATAGGTCATATGTGCTTTTGTCGATATAAAATTCGATCAGTTTATTCTAGTTATTGTAGCAATATGGAAGATATTTTTGAGACTTTTAATGATGGAGCGGAAAGCTTATTTTGTGAGGATTCTGCTGTATGTATCAACTTTGTTCATTTTCAACGGTTTTCGCTACAATAAGCGAATCTAACTGATAGAATTTTTAATCGACAAAAGCACATACGACCTATTCAAATCGAGTTCCAGTAATAACTATTTTATTTGGTTTAAAATTAGCTAGGGACTGCTCATAAACTATGTAGAAAGTGAGAAAAAATAAACAAATTTATAAATGTGGGAATACTAAGGGTCTGTTCCAATTGGCGAATTAAAATTAATTTTTACTTAAATTTAACAGTTCGATACTTCCCCCGTTCACCTTACAATGGTGCGTTGCGGTGTAAGATCTACCACACCAAATTTAGATCTTGCTTTATACATATTTTCCTGTCTAAAGTAATCAGGCAGTTATGTACATTCTAAGATCTAAGTTTGGTGTACTTTTTTCTGTATGTGTTATATTTGAAATTTTTCTGCTAATTGACATTTTATTTCAGGAGGATTCAGGTAAATTTCATTTATGAATAAATGCTAACCAAATATAATCATAACATTTTAGTTTTCAGATAACAAAAAGGTAAGAATGTTCTATCATATAATAAACAATCACACATATAAACAACATATCATATCATATATATCATATATTGGGAAAGGAAGGGACCATCAGGGCATCTGATTGAAACGAATTGGACAGGAGCTTGGGACTGCCTCCTCCTTGTTGTTAACAATTCGTGGATTGAGGGCGGGCTCTTCGACCCCATCTATTGGGAATATTCTGTCAATCGAGGGCTTGATTTTGCAGCTGTTCGTGAGAACTTTCTTTTGGAAGGAGATTCTTTTCCCTGACGCGGATTTCGCGCAAGTGTCTCTGCTTGCGGGTCCGCACAACCCTTTTTGACCCTTCATACAGGAGAATGATTGATCACTAACAACAGCACAATCTTGATCAAATCGCTTTTCAGATTATTCCAGTGCTATAGGCAGCTGCCTTGCTACAATAGATGGTAGAACAAAATCATCATCAAATTTGACACTTCGATACTTAAACTTGACAGTTTTCCTAAGGAAATAATCATCGAACTGTCAAGTTTAAGTGAAAATTAATTTTAATTCTCCAATTGGAACAGACCCTAAGTAAGCTCAGGATGATTTTATTTATCCAAACATTGGAAGTAGTAGCTTACAGCCGCTAGTTTCATTCATGCAAATTATTGGCGTAAGCCTTATTCTGCCCATAACTGCATAACAGTCACATTCGACAGAAGTAGGCATTGGAGAAAATTGAGCTCAAAGTTTGCAATTTGCACTAGTATGGGAAAGGATCTAAATCTCAAAAATTTGGCAAAAATACAAAATTAATTACTTCGCAATGAAATCTTCTACAGCTCTTCTTGTATGCTGGGCCAATAGTTCAAAAAATACTAGAGCAAAATATGATTCATTGTACGTTATGAGGCCAGTATGTATTCCCAGTGTGACTGTTATGCGGTTGCATTCGTTAATATTTGTTAATGAGACAAAACGACTTGGTATTTTTTTCACATTTTGTGGAACAAACTTGTAAAGTTCATTTGGATAGATGAAAGTACTGATGATTTGGAGATGAGCCCCGTTATTAACTCAATTTTGACAAAAACTGCAAATGTTACAAATATGCAGTTATGGGCAGTATTGCCAGAACACAAATTTGGAAGACGACATTTTACTAGAACTAAAATAAATAAATAAATAAATAAACATCCGGGACGAACATGGGAAACAGCAAATATTCACTCATATTTTGTCACAGGCATCGATTTTATCTCCACGTTATGGTTTCATTGGTATTGTTAGAGTATGCTACCTTTTGAAAATTAACACATTTAGGCGAATTCTACGTTTTCTAGAGTGAGCGAAATTTGGATCCATTTTGAACGAAATTTGGAACCCGTGCACGAAATTTGGCACTTTCAAACAAATCAAAACTACATATTGCTATAACTATCTCGTATAATGTGAAGTTGCCTAATTTATATTTTTCTTGTGAGCTACAGTACCAGCACTAAATATTATTGAAGAAATTAATCTGATATACTTTATGGTAAAATTTCAGACGTTTATTAAACTTTTAGAATTCTTAAGTGCACGAAATATGGGCACCTCACGGTAACACTGAACAAACACAGCATATGTTCTTTGATTAATTGCCCTTAATCCTTCTCTGCTGATCGCTTATGTGTCGTATTTCCATTTCAGCTGGCACGCACGTCATTTCATTGGCATTTCGTCTCATTTTAACGAGTAGTGGTTTTAAGTTGAAACAAATTAGGTTCCTGTTCTCACCCTTACTAGTAGCCACTATGACCAGAGCAAAAACCATATGAGACTCTGTATTGGTGAAGCCGTTTATGTTGTACAAAATTAAACGTATATTAAAACCTATTAAAACCCTCTACTTCCCATGGTTACTCTAGAGCACCATCGATTTTCGACGAACTCGAAACAAACGGAATTAGATGAATATGATGCAATGGTTTTTAGAATATGATTCGCTTTCTTGGCATAGAAATAGCCGTTCAAAGTCGATTTTCGACGAACTTCGGGCAAACAGAATTAGATGAATATGGTGCAATCATTTTTTTAGAATATGGTTATAACCTCATAAAGTTAACTCAATTACCATCAGTAGGTCGGCTCCATAGGCACGTTCTCCTCCATTTGAGAAATTTGTGCCAATTACTAACTAGGGTAATTTGCCAATTGTTGCACGGCTAAAAACTCGCCTATTGTTGCACACTCCATGCTTTTCTTATGGGGTGTGCAATAATTGGCGATTTACCCTACTTGTTTCGATAGTTGAACTATTGATAAACAATCAAACACCTATTGATTTACAACCAATTTTTTTTCATTGATTTCGAAAAATTTAGCCCATTTGCAATAACTTTTGTTCTACCACTTTTTTACGGAAACGCTTTTTTCGCCAAGTCGTGGGAAGGAAAGGCTTAAACAAAAATGTTCATTTACGTGTTTGCATGAGATTTGTTGTTTTAAAGAAGCATGGCTGCATCTTGCCATGTTGATTCACACCATTCTCACTTCTAAACCATGCTTGAATTCCCATTGTGGTAAATTTTGTCCAAAAATTTACGTTTTATGATGTTCTTTAATATAACGGTCATATTCATAGAAATCAGCCCAAGTTGGGAATACTTGCAAATTTCTTACCATATCCAAGGTTGCGACCATTCATTTGCAAAGATTTACATTCATTTGCTTTTATCTCAGTTTAGAAGCATGCTATCGAAAAACAATGTATGGATGAATTTAACCTTGTAGTTTTATCTGAAAGCTTGCCGAATAACATTGGCGTCGCAAACGTATACCAAAGTCGTGAGCGAGCTGTGAAGGCAACTTTCCTCAGCGTGAATGTAATTTACATTCACCGCGTGGAGAGTTGCCTTCACAGCTTGCTCACGACTTTGGTATACGTTTGCGACGCCAATGTTATTCGGCAAACTTTCAGATAAAACTACAAGGCTAAATTCATCCATACATTGTTTTTCGATAACATGCTTCTGAACTGAGATAATAGCAAATGAATGTAAATCTTTGCAAATGAATGGTCGCAACCTTGACCATATCCTCACTAAAATTGTATTGTTCCATCCTTAGTATATCTATTTGGCACAATACTTGGGATAAAAAATCAAAATTTAACATTATGGACTCTATTTAGCTACCGTAGAATGAAAAACTTTTCTAGATCGACGGCGTTCTTCTATGTTATAATTATTTGAGAATCTACTTATCATAGTTTGTTCTGATAACCTACACTGAAAAACAAGAGAACCCAAATTTGAGTATTTTTAAACTCACTTTTGAGTTCTTTTTTGCATCCTGTTTCATTCGCTCTCTTTATTGTTGTCAGAGAGTGAATAGCAAAACAACCCAACTTTGAGAGTTCGATGCGGGAAGCCAAAATTGAGTAAGTGGCACAGTACCGAAAGTTGAGTAATTTTAACTGACGGTTGAGTAAAAAGAACCTTGACTTTAGGTACTTTGGCCGTATACGCCTAAATGCAAACTACCTACCTGAACATCGACTCCAGCAACTCAAAATTGGCTTCCCGCACGCAACCTCCAAGTTGGGTGGAATGAACTCACTTTTGGGTACTTTCGTTTTTCCGTGTAGTTATTACATGCCGAGCAGTTAGCACTGAAAAGTCACACTAAACGTCAAGTTTTGTTTTCTAGTAGTCATCTAGTTTTACTAAAACGCTCGTTATCCAACATATAATTGTTAAAAGTGAATATAAGCTAATTAAAGCCGGATTAGAAACAGCAGATGCGGTTCGCTAAGAGGTCATCCACAGATCGGTCATGTGAAACAATGGGGCGGACAAGATTTGTGAATTCTCGCAATTATTAATTTGTATTACTACTGATGGAAGGAGGAAATAAGAGTTAAAGAGTACATACTCGATTGTGGATGATCTCTTGCGGCTGAAAAAGAAGGCTGATTAACAGTAGTTGGTTTGACCCTTTCCTATTCACGACTGGCATGATTTGAGCCAGATTAGTTTACATTAGTTTTAACGTCGATTAATTGATAATATCGTTCATCAAAAGTTCTACCGTTACCGTTCTCAATTATTTGAAAACACAAATATTGATGTTGCTATTAATACTTTTACTTTATAAAAGTTCACATGCCATTGTGTATTGTCAAAAATCAATGTAGCTCCGGAGTTACCGTGGGAAAGATAGGGTCGTTAAAATTCGTCAGTGTACTTAACCACTATGGACCGCGTTTCCAACGGGATGTCTTCAGCGGTGCCTTTGGGTGGATAAGAACGATTGGTTATCCTCCATATCCGTCCATATATTCCTGGAATGTCTTCACCAAGTAGGCCTTCTTCTAAAATAATAGACAGAACAAATATGGGCCGCTCATATCCGCCGGCCCAACAACTTCAGCAAACAGTTACGTGAAGTTGCGCTGAAAGTCTGCAGTTTTTGAGGCTAGGGAACGGAGAGGGGTTTGGTTTAAACTAATTAGTTGTGAATTCACATACTTCGTTCGATTCCTTGCAAATCGGATTATATGTTCCCACTGTCATTCCCGACCTTTCTCATTGTGGAACATGTTGCTGGATCTGGATCACTCCGCGCTACTCTTCCATTATTAACTTTGATATCTACTTTTCTAACAATTATCGTCATGCCCTACTACCTAAGTACCTATGTGGGAAAATACAACATAATGGGCTGTTTGCAGTTCAGAAGGATTTTTTCGGCCATGCATTAGCATGGGAAACCCCTTGCCTGAATCGCTCAAAAAACTGCCTTCCTTCGATCGCAGCACGCAGCTGCGAAGAAATGACAAATTCTAATGGAAAGAAAGTTTCTGCCAGAAATCACTCAAGAATTTTCTTGAGTTTAATGTTTATTGAATTGCCATAATAAAGATTTATCTGGTTTATGAACTAAGGTAGTAATAAAGGTTTGTGAAGCAAAGATCTAATTAAAACAACATCCAATGCGTTTAAGCATTCAGAATCGACTGACTGCTAATTTATTTCGTTTCATAGTCCTTCGGCTAACTTCCGGTAACGAATATGATCTAAAGTTTCCGAATGCGCTAGGGATATGCATATAAAATTAACATTAAAATTAAATAAATCATCCTAATCTCAACCCTATCACTACCCGCATAAAAAATACGGTAGAAAAACCGAACGTTGTATTGTAACACTACTATTTAGAACCATATTTTTACAATAGACACCACTGTAGAATAAAAAATAAAAAAACAATAAGATGTAATGTAGACACCATACCGTGAATTGTAAATAAGATTTTTACAATATATTATACAGGTTGTTAAGTATCGTAACAATATAAAAAAATATTCTTCTCCATATATATTTTTTTGCAAAACCATACATTTTATTGTTAATGAATTGTTCAAAATACTGATACGTGGGTTTAAATATACCGTACATCGTATGGTACATGAATGGTTTCAAACAATAAAATGTACCGTTAATAAATTGTTTTTAATTGTAATTTCACTACTGGTTATACATTTAATCAAATGGTTTTGTTATGTTGTATTGTTTTACTTTACATAAACCATATATTGTTATATTATCTTGCCATTTTGCTCCTGTTAATGGCATCTTAGGCTTATTAGATTTATTAGCATGCGCTTTGGGAATTCTCCAGAGCGTTTTGGATAACCCTTCATATATAGGATCGCCCACGTACACGTCTGAGTAGTCTCTGATTGCATTAACAGTTGAAGCTTAGGCTCCCATGCCCCACCGGCCAGATAACCGGGTTTTGCAAACTTAGCATTATTTGTGGCAACACTTTGAGCGGCATGATGGAACTATGCCGAGCGCGCTAAGTGTTATTAGACAACTAATGTAGTTGCATGAAGTGGGTGACGAGGTACATAAGGATCATTACAGCGTGCTTAACCGTTATTGCAATATTAAGACACCAGTTTGACTAAATTTCGAAATACATAACAACTAATGAGATAACTGTCAAGTTCGATTCAAAAATAAGTTAGGTTAAAAAGCGAACCCACAGACGAACCTATATTAAAAGTCATTTCAGTGTTCAGTCTAGTCCATATGTTAAAGATGGCTTTACGTCAAAGATAAAGTTTGTCAATCGCATTTGATTCGATTGTGATCGAAGGCAAGTTCACATGAGAGAAGAGGAGAAAACTCCCCTAAATGCAAATACAGAAAGAATAGTGTTGAACTCATCCACTGATTTACGGTAATCTGACCTGCATCTTTCCGGGGTGGCCTACATTCGTATTTCTCTCATCGCACTCTACACACCTAGCCCGCCATATCTCTTGGACCCCTGCTTGGATCTGCAGTTCTTAGGACATCTGGTTTACCACTGATTTAAATATATTATTGACTTTAAATTGATGTTTCAACTTATTCACTTTTTTCCCTTTCCTTTCCTTTGCATCAAAAAAGTCACATCAACAAACAAAACGAAGCACGGAAAAAAATCCTCAACTGAATAAATTTGGTGTTCGATTTGAATAGGTCGAATCTGCATAGGAATCACAGCAAACATACGACCTATTCAAATCGAACACCAGAAATAATTAAAAATTCACGGAAAAATAATGTTTCGGAAAAGTGAATGGTTCAAACGTAAGAAATACAGTATCATATATTGTTACATAAAAAACCAATGTAAATGTATAGTATAGCAAACCATTTCATTACCATACACTTATTTGTAGCTGGTACACTGTATGGTGCAGGAATGGTTTTCACCATACACCCTATGGTTAGTTTTTATCCGGGTACCTCGACATTGCCTATTATTTTGGTTGGGCCTTGGTTTTCGACAATAGTCACATACTATGCCCTACGACTGTTTCGCGCCATTCAGCAGGGACTTGGTCTGATACCCAATTTAGATTCTCCATTCCATGAAATATACCGCACCTCTTTTGAATTGTAATATCTTACACGGAATATCATTCTCCTCATTTTAGCGACTGTGTAATCTATTGGATTAAAGTCTCTATCAAATATGAAGCGACTGATCGGAGACTGAAGACTCTATACCAAATTTGGCTCAGAGACTCAGAGACCAGTGAGGTCAGTTTTTCTCGTTTGTCAAAGACGATTGATAAGACAAACTTTCCACTGTATATGCCAGCAATAATCGTCACATGAATGTAACGGCTAGTGCTTGTTACAATGTGATCTAAAGGAGTAACTTTCCCTCTTATAAAATGGACACCAAAACTCGATTTTATACATATGTTATAAAAAACTCGGCCACATTACTCCTCTTCCCCAAATCCTCCTATTCCTTCCGGTCCTGCCTCACATGATCATTATTCTTCACATAAACTACTCACGGGCCCGTGCTTCGACGCTGGCGCTACTCCACCAAACCGCTGGACGATGGCCAATTCCCTTCGTCGCTCCGTCGTCAGCCAGGGGCCTACATCGTCGAAACCAAAACATGACGCTGAATGCGCGCGCCCATCAGCATCGGACGGACGCCGACGACGGCAACATTCACAACAACATCCAAGCGCTTCGCTTCATTCGTCCTTCTTGTCGCTTTCTTCGACGCAACGACGGGTGGCGGCTCATTTTCACACCGACTGGGCTTCAATTGAAATTTTCAAATTATCTAGAATGTATGTTTGCTTAATTTTTTTATGGGTAATAGACTATTACAGTAAAATATGCATAGCATACATCAACATTACACAGATTTGTCGGTTGTTACACTCATTAATTGAGCTATAACAGAGAAATTCATTCGATGTCGAACGAGCGTGCGTGAGTGCGTGTGAGTGCGAAACAAAGCGGCATCTGCGAGCTGCGACGACGCAGCACCGTCGGTTCATCGGTGACGATGACAGTCGGACTGGGCGACAACGACGGCGCCTTGCTTCCATTGACGATATATATTATTGTTTACAAACTTCACCTGAAAATTTCAATTGAAATTGAAAATGTAGGATCCTGACGTCAGCTGCGTTCCGCTCCTCCCGATCGCATTGCTTCTTTCAATATGCTGCTGCATGCTCTAGGGTCTTCCCGGTGGATTTTTCTGCCAAGGGTTGGTGCCAAACTCGTGTTCTTTTGTGGTTCTAACTCGATGGGATCATCACGCGCTGGGTTTCGTACCGCACTCCCGCACATTGTACACGTCGACCGTCGCATACTACGACCGAGCGGCTACGTTTACTCAAAGGGCGAAGCCCGCATGCTCTCGTGTTGTGGATACCAGGGTTGGTAACCATCTGTTTCGTCACCGACCAACGACGAAAAATTGAAAAAGTTCGTCAGCAAATAAAACTCCGTCACTTGCATCATCATCAGCGACCGACAAAGAAACTACGACGACGATGAACCGAAAATAAAACAGGGACTATAGTTTTCGTCATTCTCTTTTATCTGCGTTTGCAACGACAGAAAACGAACATGTTTTCGTCACATGGTATCAGATTGGAGGTGAAAGGCGATCCAGTCAAGCTTTTACTGACGATTTAGCCTCTGTCTTTCGGAGCTGTTGAATTGGCTCTGATAGTATGCTTGTTGTGCTGCCAATCTGAAGGTTGATGGTTCGATTCCGAATGAAGGCGTGTTTCATTTTTACATTTTTTTTTTCTGATCAGCCATTCCCGTGAGGCTGATTATTCGTTCGCCTGCCCTGTTCGGTGCAAGCCATTCAACGAAAATGCCAATAAAGTGAAACGGGAAAACTATTTCGTCGCGACCAGCAAACTGACTGACGCTGTTTGAAGAAAAATATTCAAGAGCTGCTGACTCAGTGACGCAAACTTTTTACTACCCGTTGTCGTCAGTGATTATGCTTCAGCTCCGATGACTATTAACAACTGTGGTAGAGGTGGTGGAGAGTTTCTCATCGGGAGGTTTTCCTTCTTGGCGGACTGCCGAAGGTTAACAGATGCGACGTTTACGAAGGTAGCTTTGTTGTTTCGTCTTGGTAATAGGCCTTTTCAGTTGGCATGTCCGTGTATGCCACTGTTTACTATAGACACTATAGATTCCATAGACTCGCGGAGGCGAAGACAACTGTAGCCAAACGAACTGTCAGTTCGTGTAGCCAAACGAGCATGACGTTACGATTTCAATAGCGATAAATGGATTACGTGACGTCATATTTGCTCGGTACACTCTAAATTCACGGTAAAACACACTAAAATCGTATTGCTCAACCATGTCTCCGCGAGTCTATGGAATCTATAGTGTCTATACTGTTTACAACTGTCGAGCAAAGGCGCAAACGCTGAACCACAGACAAACAGACGTAACACCTTGAACGATTTTCATGGAAATCCATCGCCCAGTTCACACTGCCATCACCTGGTGGAAAAGTTGCACGAAGCACTGTGTTGTGCAATATCGTCAACAGAAGGCGCTAGTGTGAAACGTCAAACGCATAGAAAAATGATGCGCGCGCCTCTGGTTGTGAAAGCCACAACTATGAAAATTTAAAATGATCGTTAAAAGCGTGGTCGATGGAAATTTCGCAAGTGTTACGTCTGTTTGTCTGTGGCTGAACTGCCATTTTCATAGAAGAACTGTCAAAGACCCGTAAAATCAGCTGGTTTAAGATAAAGACACTAGAGATGGGAAACCTGATTCAATTTTGAGAGTGAATCGCCTCCGATTCATTCTCAAAAAAGAGTCGACTCTTTTGATCGATTCAGTAGCTCGTTTTGGAGATTTGAAGAAAAATGTCGATTTTCGATGTGAGCTGACTCCTTTTCGTATATTTCTGCCTAGTTTTCAAGGAAATCTGATTTCATGGCACGTGAGTTAAAGACATACACAAACGCCTGAGCATAACGTTAGTAAAATGCAGGATACACAGATTTTTCTTCATACCATTAAAGATGTTGTCAAGCTAATTCTTTTCGGTACTCGTTGGAATCGTAATGAACATAAGTAAATCGTAACTCTTTTGAAAAGAATCACGATTCACTCACTCGGTTTCGCGAATCGATTCTTTGAGTCGGTTCGCGAGTGAGTTACCCATGTCTAAAAGACACTATATGCATACAGCATACAGTGTCTTTAGTTTAAGCCGTCAAATGAAAAGGCCCATTATGTGTTCGCCAATTTACACAAGCAGCTGGCTGGCGTGCTATTCAGGAGTTCCAAATACGGATTAAACGGGGCAGTGCAGTATCGGTTGAAAAAATTTTAACTTTAACTATTGATATCACTAAATTGCCAAAACTCAACGAAATACAAACACTAATGTAACATGCTTTACAATACAGCTGGAAAACCTAAAGCAACACCTGGCCACCATAATACATGAAGCACTAAGGCGAAGGGTCGAAAAGGGATTCCTCACCTTGATTTCTGCATTTTTGCTACAACATATAGATTGAAATTGAAATTTATTTGACGCATTATAGTTTTCATATGATTATTGGTTATTTTAATAAAAAAAAATCTCTTAGACTGGCCAAAAATTACGACACAATACTCGGTTTGCGGCTGGTTCTCCATCCTCGGTTAGCCACGCTTAATGCCCGCCAGATCACATTTTATCTGGGCCACCCATTGTAGGTCATCATTTTCACATCAGAATCCTTAACTATTTCAGTGCTTTTAATTAAGTGCTATCATTATGATAGATGCGAATTACAAAAAATGCCAAACATAGTTTGATCGTTACTAACAAAACCACATATTTACAGTACTTTGGAGTATCACGATTGTGTCTCGGTCAATGCCCGTTGCCAACGTATTTGCGATCAATGGGATCGTCTGGGAGCGTTGACCCAGCACCGCCGTCAAGGTTTGGATGAAGCTGAAAGAATCCTTGAGAAGATTGACTTACTGCACTTGGAGTTCGCCAAACGAGCTGCTCCTTTCAACAATTGGCTGGATGGAGCCCGCGAGGACCTTGTCGATATGTTCATCGTACACACGATGGAGGAAATTCAAGGCCTGATTCAAGCCCACGATCAATTCAAGGCAACTTTGGGTGAAGCAGATAAGGAATTCAACGTAATTGTCGGCTTAGTCCGTGATGCGGAGGCTATCGTCAAGCAGGAGCAGGTCCCTGGAGGCCTTGTTAACCCTTACACTACTTTAACTGCTGATGCAATAAGCCGCAAATGGTCTGAAGTACGCGCTCTGGTTCCGCAGCGTGATCAAACTCTGGCAAATGAATTGCGTAAGCAACAGAATAATGAAATGCTCCGCCGGCAATTTGCCGAGAAAGCCAACGCTGTTGGACCATGGATCGAACGCCAAATGGATGCCGTGACCGCTATTGGAATGGGTATATCGGGATCACTTGAAGAGCAGTTGCACCGTCTGAAGGAATACGAACAAGCAGTCTACGCTTACAAACCAAGTATTGAAGAGCTGGAGAAGATCCACCAAGCTGTACAAGAGTCGATGGTCTTCGAAAATAGATACACGCACTATACTATGGAAACTTTGCGCGTTGGTTGGGAACAACTGTTAACGTCTATCAACAGAAATATCAACGAAGTAAGATCTCACAACAAATTGAACCATTATGCAAATCATCATTACTTATTTATTTCTCTGCAATTGTAGGTCGAGAATCAAATTCTCACTCGTGATTCCAAGGGAATTACACAGGAGCAGTTGACCGAATTCCGTTCCAGCTTCAACCACTTCGATAAAAACCGCACGGGTCGCCTGGCACCAGAGGAATTCAAGTCATGTCTAGTGTCCCTTGGATATTCGATTGGGAAGGATAAGCAAGGAGATATGGACTTCCAGCGCATTCTAGCCGTAGTAGACCCGAACAACTCCGGATACGTACAATTTGACGCGTTCCTCGACTTTATGACTAGGGAAAGCACCGATACCGATACTGCTGAACAGGTTATTGATTCCTTCAGAATTTTGGCCTCGGATAAGGTAATATTTACAGGAATCAACATTACATACATGGAACATGCTTTACTGATTTTTTTTTATATAAAACAGCCTTACATTTTGCCGGATGAACTTCGTCGCGAGCTGCCACCAGATCAAGCAGAGTATTGTATTCAGAGGATGCCACCATACAAAGGACCGAACGCCGTTCCTGGGGCTCTTGATTACATGTCCTTCAGTACAGCACTGTATGGGGAAAGTGATTTGTAATTGCCACCGGAGCAATTCCTTTGGAGATTGTCACATTATATTGAGCACATTGAGTAAAGCGAAGCAGAAACAACTCCGGTTATATGTTACATGCCATATATTGTGTTAAGAAAAGAAAAAAATGACGAAATAAGATCTTTTATGTCATCGATAACCAGCTCTTATAAACCGGTCACTTGTTGTCTGGTGACGCGTTTGTTGAATCAACATCCATCCAATCGACATGCGAATCAGAATGCCATAATTCGATAAAATTACAAGATTAACACAGAGGACAATGCTACGATGTGTGCGAGAAGAAAAAAAAAAAATATTGGAAAATGTAATCCTACAAATCAACTATTTATTTTTTATTAGCTACCCACTAAAATTATTTTTTAATAAAATGTGTTTTCGAATCGACAAAACATGATTTCGGGGTATTATTTTTGGGATATCACTATAACCTAGAAGATAAAGTTGGCAGAAAAAAGTGATTTTTTTGCTAAATGTTATAGACTGTTTCAGAAATTATAAATACACTTTGTTTATTGAATTGAAGGAACTGGTTTAATGATTTTTACCAACTTATTTCAGAGAACAGCATATTGTACTCCATATTTGTATATTTCCTTTCAATTGTCTTGATATTTTAAAGAACAGTCGGATTCTCTAACAAATAACTTAATTTTTCAAACTTGCATTTGCACAAAGGTGTTTTAATGATTTCAACATTATTTATCACTAAATACCAAATATTATCTAAATTTTTATCACATTCGCTTTTTCAACAAGTTGTCTAAGGAATGCCTTGATCAAAATTTGGGAAAAATCGATAAATGCATTTCCACAACATTTTTTCGGAAATTAAGTTTCTTATTTTTCAAGGTTTTCTATGGAACATAAGAACTAGGGAATCGCGCTACTTGGGCGGTGGCTTCTATATTCGTCTGTTTTCCACTATAACTCAGTCAATCTTGAACCAATTGACACAATTCTTGGAATGCGGTGAGATAGGTATAGTATCTACCCGTGTACAAAATTTCAAGTCAATCGGTTCAAAATTGACCGAGTTACAGTGGAAAACAGACGAAAATAACAGACGAAGAAAACCACCGCCCAAGTAGCGCGATACCCTACCACACAGTTTCTTAGCTTTCCTGAACGCATTTAATCTAAACAAACTGATTTTTTCAGCTCATTCGATCCTTCAGATGGCAAAGGTTCTCATACCATAAAAATGAATGCAGTGAGCAGTAATTAAGACATTCGTTTGCTTAGCGTTTGTTGCTACTGGTTTTGATGATTGAGTACCACCATCAGGATTACCTATGGCTGCAGAGTCATACCGGAAGGGAATTATCTACCTGATGGTTTGTTGTAGCTTACTAAATTCACTGGAAACCTTCGGAAGACAACACGATGGTTGTTATCTCGTGACAAAGTCTGGCCACCCAACGAACATTTGTCCAGAAACCAAGCTTCCTTAGCCCTTTCCTTCCCACGACTTTGAACGACTATGCCAAAAAAGCGTTTCCGAAAAAAGTGGTAGAACAAAAGTTATTGCAAATTGGCTAAATTTTTCGAAATCAATGAAAAAAATTTTGGTTGTGAATCAATAGGTTTTTGATTGTTTATCAATAGTTCAACTATTGAAACAAGTAGTTAGTAGTTGGGTTAACCTTATGAGGTTATAACAATATTCTAAAAATTATTGCATCATATTCATCTAATTCCGTTTGTCCGGAGTTCGTCGAAAATCGATGGTGCTCTAGAGCAACCATGGGAAGTAGAGGGTTAGGCTACCCCTCCCAATATCCCAAGTACCATGTAATTTAAATATAATTTATTATATAGTTGACAGGTAATTGATTGTACCTGGAATATTAAATATTGATATACAGAATTGTAATTGACTTACATTACAATAACAACTTTATTTACCTGAACAACAGCGAATTTTGATCTTATAATACTCCTGCATTTAAATTAACCAAGCTGGAGAATTACGCAACCAAAATTGGTTATGGTAGATCTTACACCGTAACGCACCATTATAAGGTGGTCTACCCACGTTACGGGTAAGCGTTTGTTGTTACTGGTTTTGTAGAGAAATTTGAAACAAAAATTTATGTATTGAGAAGGCCCGTAATGGTGGTTCTTGATCAAATATTCCAGTAAAAATTACTCTTATCAATCGAGAAATATCTTTTATTATTGATACAGTAATTTTTATTGTGTTTGGATTTGAATATTTTATCTGTGAGATTTTTTTCTTTTCTACTATGCTTCATTTTTTTGACCACTTTGTGCAACTTCAAATTTTAATCATCTAGTTTAAAGAGCCCTGTTTTTTTAACTTTTACTAGAAACATCAACAAAATTGGTATTATTTGCTTCGTTAGTATGTTTACTAAAAGAGCTAGAAGAAACTTTTTTGGATATTATGCTTAAATTGAAATGGCAAATAAAAAGAAAATCGGGTTAAGTACGGTTTCTTTGAATTCCACTAAGAATTTGCATCCTTTGACAGATACGTATTTCGACCTCAACTGTAAGGTCGTCTTCAGTGTCTTGTACTTGACTCGACTGAAGACGACCTTACAGTTGAGGTCGAAATACGTATCTGTCAAAGGATGCAAATTCTTAGTGGAATTCAAAGGAACCGTACTTAACCCGATTTTCTTTTTATTTACAGATAGGGTAAATGTACCAATAGTGGTGCTATTAGTAGCTCCTTGTAGTAAAATAATTGAATAAAATTGATAATACCCCAAAATAAAAATTCTGAAAACGTTAATCGGTAGTTTTTCACTTGAATTTGCTAGGAAAAATGTAAAAACCATTGTTTATTTAAGTTTTTGCTAATAAATTACTTGCACCAACTATAGGTACACGGTTCCTATTATGGAGGTAAAATTTAACATTGGTTCCTATAGTGGCGCATCCCATTGAATTCTTATGGGACCCACCACTATAGGAACACTACCACCACTATAGGTGCAAAGGAGCAAAAAATTTAAGGAAAATAATTGTTTAAAATAGGTTTTTTCGGCAAATCCTGAACACAAAACTGAATTAATGTTAATAATTAGTTATGATGCATCTATTAAAAATGTCATTTGCAAGCTTTTTGTTCGAAATAGTGCTAAATTGGCACTACCACCACTATTGGTACTACCTCCACTAAGGGAGCTTTTACCCTATTCCCCTAACAAGCCCAGGTTAATCATCATTGAAATGGCAGTTAATCGCTAGTGTATTTATAATTTCTGAAACAGTCTATAGTTCGACTTATTCTGCCCCACTTCGCATAACAGTCCCATTTGCGGAATTGAGAAAACAGCGTTTGAAGTTTGACAACTCGCTTCCATGTAAAACTTTGAAAAATTGACAAATATTTCGATAGTATCAAAACTTTTACAGATTGCTTTGCACCTCAATACGTAACTGTGAAAAATATAATGTTTACTTCAAATTTGTTCAGTTTTGTGTTACAGGGCACACAAATCCACGATGGGACTGTTATGCGAGTATTTTCAATATGGGATATTTCATTGTAACGGGTATACATATGTAATTTGTTCAGTTAGTGTTTTTCGTAATCTTCTATAAAAGAATCTCCTTAATTATTAATAAAATATTGGACCAGTCTAAAAGATTTACATCGCCTTTCTGCATGAACTTTCATTAGAACTCACGAGTAGCACCTCTTAAGACGGACAGTTAAATGAGTTACCACTATAGCCAACACGCACATGTGACCTGCAGGCCCAAAAGGCATAGTGCTAACACTTTTTGCGACATTGCGCGCTCGGTGCTGTGCATTGACCCCCCTAAAGTTGCATTCAAAGGATGTTGAACTTAGCCGAATGGGGCGACTCTCTCTTGGGTCGGAGATATAGACGAGTCGCATGACGAAAGACTTCCGATGCAGACCACCCTCCTATTGGGCCGTTCTTTCTATAAACAGCGGAAACTATAGTGCAGGAAACTACTGTAGAGAAATAACTTTATTAATTAAAATACTAGAGCTAATCGACCACGAACGTGTTCACACATGAATGGCGTTTCACTGAATGAAAGCACACATTGAATGGCGCGCAAGGGAATCGCGCCGTCGCAGCAGGCGGTGCTTTGTGCTGCCAGATGCGAAAGCTCACAGTTGTCAGCACACCCGTAACGGCTAGAGCATCTTGATCGTTGCTCCATCCAATACTCCTCCTCAACGATCTCCGCCGGTCAGTCCTACCATACCAGCGAACTTCCGAAGCTTTATCTGCCCAAGTGCCTTGGTGAGCAGATCCGCAGTCATTTCCTCAGTGGAACAGTACAACAGCTTCAAGATTCCTGCGTCGCACAACTCCTTCACGAAACACTGACGGGTCTCGATGTGTCTGGAACGCTTGGTTGTCCGTTCAGAACTGACGAACTTGATGCAGCTCTGGTTGTCCTCCCACAGCGTCACTGGTTTGAACGAAGGTTCGCCGAAGTCCTCAAAAAGTTTCAGAAGCCAAACTGCCTCTTGGCTTGCCTCGCTCAAAGCCACGTATTCCGATTCCATTGACGATAGTGTCACGAAATCCTGCAGACGGCTTGTCCACGAAATCGCTCCTCCGGCGTACATGAACACAATACCGGTCGTAGACTTGCGAGACTTCAAATCACCCGCCCAGTCCGCATCCGCATAACCAACCAGCTTGCCTTCAGAATCTCCGTATCGTAACTGCCAATCCTTTGTACCTTTCAGGTAGCGGACCACTCGTTTGGCTGCCACCCAATCGGCTTCCATTGGTGCACACACGCTTCTCCCCAAAATGGACACACTTGCAGCGATATCCGGTCTCGCGCAGACAGCAACGTACAGCAACGCACCCACCAGACTCCTGTATTGCGTGTTCGTTTTCAACGGAGGACTTTCTTCCCTGGTCTTGATGAATCCATCCTCCATCGGGGTTTTCGCGCACTTTGCGTTACCCAGACCGAATCTTTCAGCGATCCGATCTATGTAGCTTTCCAGCGAAATGCCGTACTTACCACCTTCCTTCCGAACTTCCATTCCCAGGAAATAGTTCGCGTCTCCTAGGTTGGCCATCTCGAACTCCTTGCTCAGGGCTGCGTAGATCTTTTCAATCTCCTCCTCGCTGTCGCAACCGACCAGAATATCGTCGACGTAGACCAACAAGTAGATGCGCCTCCCGTTGACGACCTTCGTGTAAAGACACGGATCAGCTCGACTTTGCTTGAATTTGAGCCCCAGAAGCACAGCATGCAGACGATGATTCCAGCACCGAGCCGATTGTTTAAGCCCGTAAATGCTCTTCACCAGCTTACACACCTTCCTTTCCTGCCCTGCGATCTCGAAGCCACCCGGCTGCCGCATATACAGCTCCTCTTCCAGAGTGCCGTACAAATACGCCGTCTTCACGTCGAAGTGTTTCAGGATCAAGTTCCGTTTCGATGCGATGGCCAGAAGCGTCCGCAGCGTCGTCTGCTTGATGACCGGTGCAAACACCTCGTCGTAGTCCTGCCCGTATTTCTGGTTGAAACCCTGGGCGACCAGACGAGCCTTGTACTTCACAGCCTCTCCAGCAGCGTTCCGTTTGATCTTGTAGACCCACTTGCACCCAACTGGTTTCCGTCCAGGCGGGGGGTCCACCAGCTTCCACGTTCCGTTCTCCTCGTGAGACCGCAGCTCTTCCATCATGGCCCTTCTCCACTCAGCACTCTTTTCGCAGCTCAAGGCTTCCTGAAGCATTCTCGGCTCCATCTCCTCCTCTGGGGGAAGAGTGCCTGCCACGAAAATTTCCTCAATCAGACGCCGTGGAGGTATACCCTTCGTTGACCGTTGAGACCTTCTTGCGATTTCGTCCATCGGAAAACCATGGAATGAACCTTCAGACGCTACTGAATACTCGGAAACGTCCAACTGCTCTTCATCCGGTTCTTCTTCATCACTACTTTCTTCCGCTCCGGGTACTGGAACAATTTCTTCAATTTTCTTCCCCTCAAGCGAAATAATAACTTCTTCTTTCTTCATTTCAGGAACCACTAACTCTTCTACTTTGTTCTCAGGAGATTCCAGTCCCTCCTGGCGCCCGTGGGGCACTTCTTCACGCACTTCCACGAACTTCGCATCACGACTAATCAGGACCGTATTGTTCTCGGGATTCAGGAAACGATATGCTTTCCTCCCCTCCGCGTAACCGATGAAGACCAACTTCACTGCTTTCGGATCCAACTTTCTTCGTTTCTCCTTCGGCACATGAACGTACGCCTCCGAACCGAAAACGCGCAGATGAACATACGACGGTTTCTTGCCGTGCCACAACTCGTACGGTGTCTTCTCACGAACCGACGACGGAAGACGATTTTGCAAATAGTTCGCCGTGTTCAAAGCCTCACCCCAATACCTCTTGTCCAAGCCCGACTCGAGAAGCAAACAACGAACCATTTCGACTTCGTACCGATTCTTCCTCTCCGCTTTACCGTTTTGCTGCGGCGAGTACGGTGCGGTTTGCTGCAAGACGATCCCGTTCTCGGCCAAAAACTGCTTGAACGCCGTGCTCGAGTATTCTCCTCCTCCGTCCGTACGAATGATACGAGGATACCGGCCGAACTGATTCTTCACCAGACTGCAATACTCACGCACTTTCATATCAACTTCTGACTTCGCCTTCAACAAATATACCACCGTGTAACCGCTATAGTCGTCCACCAGAGTAACGTAGAATCGATTACCGCTGGGTGTGGCAACTTCCATTGGACCACCGACATCCGAGTGCACAAGATCTCCGACCGCTGACGATTTACTCTGGGACTGCTTCGGAAACGAACTCCGACTCATCTTCCCTTTCAAACAAACGCCGCAAACGCAATTCACACTGCACTTCTGAAACTTCAGACCGAATCCCAATTCGTGTCGCACTATCTTCGCTACTGCTTCCGGATCACGATGACCGAGCCTACGATGCCACAAATGCTCGCACAATTCTGGATGGTTCACAGTCGACGCCAGTGCTTGCTCCGGGAACTGCTTCAGTCGGTATAACCCACCGCTCCTCTCGCCTACCAGGACTGCTTCTTTGTCACGAAGGACTCGACAACCCGTTTTCTCGAATACTACACTGTACCCAAGATCACAAATCTTACCTACGGACAGCAAGTTACCTGCGAGGGACGGTACGTGGTACACGTCGTTCAGCGTAACGTTCATCCGGACGCCACTTCCCGTTATCGACGCCACCTTTCCGGTTCCAGAACCACCGGACTTGATGCAGGTTCCGTCGGCCAGACAGATTTCCGCACTCTTGCTTCGATCTACGTTGTTCAGCAGCTTCACGTCACTCGTCATATGCGAGGTCGCTCCGGAATCCAGGTACCACTTTCCGGACTCGCACGGAGTCGCCGCGACCAAACACATTTCCATCACTCCACTGGACACTTCAGCTACCATGTTCGCTTTTCCCGTGTCTTTCACTTTGTCTTTGTCCGACTGCTCCTTCCTCTTCGGACAGTCACGTTGGAAATGTCCGGGCTGGTGACAATGATGGCACACAACACTTTTCTTCTTCTTTTCGAATCTGTTTTTGCCACTCATTATCTTCAGAGCCTTTTCACTGCTCTCCGCATCACCCCCACACACTTGTCGTCGACGCCATTCTTCGCGCAATTTGCTCTTCACAAATTCGACAGTCACTTCCGCCTCCGGTCGACTCTCAATCACGTTAATGAGGCTACCGTACGACATCGGAAGGCTCGAAAGAATTAACGCCATAAACACTCTGTCCTTTAGTCCTTCCCCCATCACTTCCAACTGATTGTGCAATGCCGTCATGTCGTTCAGATGGTCCATCAAATTGCCCTCTTCCGATAGCCGCATCGAGCACAATTTTCGCAGCACGTGCAAAGTAGATGACAGTGACGACTCTTCATGAATTTTCTTCAACGAGTCCCACATCTCCTTTGCAGTCGTCTTCCTGATGATGTGCACGAGTTGCGTATCCTCCACAGCCAGACCGATCATGGCCCGAGCTTTCCCGTCCTTCAGGGTCCAGTCGGCCGTCGGCGTACCGGGCTTGTCTTCCACCACAACACTGAACAGTTCCTCCTTCACCAGGAAAAGTTCCATCTTGAACTTCCACACCGCGAAATTATTGTCATTCAATTTTTCGAACGATACTTTTACGTCCGCCATGTTGCTTCTCACACACACGCGTCGTCGCTACCGAACCGAAAAAAAAAAATTCCCACGAGATGCAACTTCGATTCCACCGGAAGATTGTTCCTACAGCTTCCACTACACTACCGGGACCATAACCTATTGGGCCGTTCTTTCTATAAACAGCGGAAACTATAGTGCAGGAAACTACTGTAGAGAAATAACTTTATTAATTAAAATACTAGAGCTAATCGACCACGAACGTGTTCACACATGAATGGCGTTTCACTGAATGAAAGCACACATTGAATGGCGCGCAAGGGAATCGCGCCGTCGCAGCAGGCGGTGCTTTGTGCTGCCAGATGCGAAAGCTCACAGTTGTCTATTGGAGAAGTCACAGTAAGCCTTGAGAAGATGACTTATGTTATAATTTGTTTAATAAAGATAGTTAGTTTCCAACCACTGTTAAGAACAGACTACAATCATTTAGCTCTGCTATAGGTTATGGGCCTGAGCATCTAATTCAAAATGTCGTTATCAAGTTCATCTGGATTCTCTCAAGGCGGAAGTGCTGGAAATCCCCAGTCCGGTTTTTCAAGTATGCCGTCAATAGAAAGACTGACCGGTCGAGCCAATTGGGCATCTTGGAAGTTTGCCGCGAAGACGTGTCTTCAACTGGAAGGATTGTGGGACACAGTCAAGCCGAAGCAGAAGGAGGATGGAACTTTCGAACAAGTGGACGAGCAGAAAGACCTACGTGCCAAACTGAAGCTGATTCTTTTGGTTGACCCGATCATTTACGTTCATCTGGAGGATGCGGAGACTGCTCAGCTGGCGTGGGACAAGCTGGAGAAGGCTTTTGAAGATCGTGGACTGTCTCGTCAAGTTGGTCTTCTGCACAAGCTTATCAAGTCCGATCTCGGTTCCTGTGGAAGTATGGAAGAATATGTGAATCAAGTAATGACGACGTCGCATCAACTAAATGGCGTTGGCTTCAAGATTCCGGACCTGTGGATTGGCATGATTCTGTTGGCTGGCCTCCCTGAAGATTACCGGCCAATGATCATGGCGCTAGAAAATTCGGGCGTGAACATTACGGGCGATTACATCAAGACCAAACTTCTCCAGGAACAACCGTTGTCAAGCAACCATTACCGCAATCAAGCCTTAGCGACGAACAAACGTAACCCAGGAAGAAACAAGCAGAAACCTCAACCCACCCCAGTGCAAGCCAAAGGTCCAAAATGCCGGAAGTGCCAGAAGTTTGGACACATAGCTCGGGACTGAAAGGATTCAAACGCAAGGAAAGGTGAGACGTTCTGTGCTGTGCTGTCTACGTTCAAGAAAGCGGATGCTTCTGACTGGATTTTTGATTCTGCTGCCTACGCACACATGACAAGTGACGAAAGTTTGCTGGAAGAACTCGGCGAAGGAAATGGGAAGGTCGTAGCTGCCAATGGTGGAACAATGGATATTGTAGCCAGCGGTAAGGCCAAGCTTTGGCCGATTTGTAGCGGTCAAGAATGTGTAGCGGTCAGTGATGTTCAGCTCATCCCAGAGTTAACGGCGAATCTGTTGTCCATTAGCAAGATTGTTGAAAAAGGATATTCGGTAACGTTCCGTGACACCGGCTGCGAAGTTTATAACGGCGATGGAGTGGTGGTGGCAACCGGTAAGCATGAAAACAACCAGTTCAAACTAGAACAGACGCAACGTAGAGGCAATGTCATGGTTTGTGGCGCTACTCGCGATGGTGTTGGAAGTCTAGAGCTGTGGCACAAGCGCCTAGGCCACCTCAGTGTCAGGAATGTTGAGACCCTTGCAAATGGTGTTGTAGATGGAATGAAGGTCAGCGCGAAGGAAATGAAGGATTGTCGAGTTTGTCCAATGGGGAAGCAATCAAGATTACCGTTTGGATCGAATGGAACACGAGCTTCGGAAATACTGGGACTGGTGCACTCGGACATTAGCGGTCCGATGGAGGTGAACTCCCACGGCGGAAATCGTTTCTATGTATCCTTCATCGATGACAAAACAAGGCGGATGACTGTATATTTCCTCAAGACCAAATCAGAAGATGAAGTACTTGGTGCGTTCAAAAATTTCCACGCGTTGGCGGAGCGTCAGAGCGGCAAGAAATTGAAGACCATTAGAACGGATAACGGTAAGGAGTACACAAATCGAGGCTTCCAGCAATATCTGAGTTCGAATGGCATCCGTCATGAAAGGACCAACGACTACACTCCGGAACAGAATGGGATGGCGGAACGTGCAAATAGGACCATCGTAGAAAAAGCACGCTGTATGTTGTACGAGGCAGGACTTCCAAAAAGTTTTTGGGCCGAGGCCGTGTCCACGGCTATTTATTTGATCAACCGGTCACCAACCAAGGGACACAAGGTTACCCCCGAAGAAGCTTGGACTGGAAGAAAACCAAATTTGTCACACGTGCGTGTTTTTGGAACAAGGGCAATGGTGCAAATACCGAAGCAGAAAAGGAAGAAATGGGATGCCAAATCTCGTGAATGCCTACTCACTGGTTTTGACGAAGAAACAAAAGGTTACCGTCTGTATGACCCTAAGACGAGATCAACAATCATCAGCCGTGAAGTGGTGTTCCTTGACGAAGGTGTTTCGGCCATTGTGAAAGAAGGTACTGAAGCACTTGGCGCTGCAGTTGAACGACAAGCAGTTATACGTTTGGACTTGGAGCAGCCAGGTGAGGTTCCCCTGCAAACCGAATTCCAACGGCAAGAAGTTCACCCCGACGACGACGATGATGACGATAAGGATTACGGCGAGGCATCAAGCAGTGAGAATGTTACTGTTGAACCGCTGACCGATCTTGTGCTCCCTCCGCGACCAGTTTCACAACCACCTCGGTCACAGGTGTTGAGGCGAAGTGGACGGGAGCACGTCTTGCCAGGCAAGTATAAACATTTTTCCGTTGATAGAACTGGTCTTCCTGGTATCAAAATTTCACAGGAAATCGCTGAGACTTCCGAGGACGACACAAGCTTCCAAAGTTTGTCGGACGGCGATCGTGATGATGGATCCGATGATGACGTTGGCCATGTAGCAGTGGCATCTTGCGAGGTGGATGATTCTGGAAACGATCCGTTGACGCATCATGAAGCGTTGCAGCGTAGTGATAGGCACCACTGGAAACAAGCAATGCAAGAGGAGTTCGATGCACTGATGGACAACGAGACGTGGAGTTTATCCGAATTGCCGGCTGGACGGAAAGCGATTAAATGCAAGTGGGTGTTTAAAACCAAGCATGACTCGGATGGAAGATTGGTTCGTCACAAAGCCCGCCTTGTGATAAAAGGCTACTCGCAGCGAAAGGGGGTGGATTATGAGGAGACGTATGCCCCCGTGGTCCGGTATAGTTCGTTGCGGTACCTGTTTGCTTTGGCGGTGAAACACAATCTCAACGTGGACCAAATGGACGCAATCACAGCTTTCTTGCAAGGAGAACTTGAAGAAGACATCTATATGGAACAACCGCCGTGTTTCATTGATCCGAAGGAGAAGTCCAAGGTCTGCAAACTCAATAAAGCTTTGTATGGTCTCAAGCAAGCAAGCCGAGTTTGGAACCAGAAGCTGGATGCGGCACTAAAGAAGTTCGGTCTACTCCCTTCCAAGTTCGATCCTTGCGTCTACACCAGAATCAAAGATGGGAAAATCCTGATAGTAGCCATTTACGTCGATGATCTGATGATATTCAGCAACGATGAGGAGTGGAAGAACGAGCTGAAGCAACAACTTGGAAAGCGTTTTCGGATGAAGGATTTGGGTCAAGCAAGACACTGCCTCGGAATGCGGATAGAAGTAACGGACGATGGGATATCGCTGGATCAGGAAGCATACATCGAAGGTGTTTTGAAGCGTTTCGACATGAGCAATTGTAAGCCGGTGAAGGTTCCGATGAATGCAAGTGAGAAGTTAACGAAAGAAATGTCTGGGAAACCTGAAGCGGAAACAGAGTCGATGAAGAATGTACCCTATCAAGAAGCGATTGGATGTTTGATGTATCTGGCCCAAAGCACGCGGCCGGATATTCTGTATGCCGTCAACATACTGAGCCGATACAATGCAAATCCAGGATGGAAACATTGGCAAGCGGTGAAACACCTGATGCGCTATCTTCGTGGGACATCAGCAAGCAGAATAAAGTACATCAAGCAGGCAGATTCAGACATCATCGGATATTGTGATGCGGACTGGGGTTCAGATCCGGATGAACGTAAGTCTACAAGTGGCTATATTTTCATGGCGCAAGGAGGAGCGATATCATGGTCCTGTAAGAAGCAACCAACGGTGGCGTTATCAACATGTGAGGCTGAATATATGTCGCTGTCTGCAGCTGTACAAGAAGCATCTTGGTGGAGCGGCATGTCCATGCAGTTCGGAAGATCGAAACCAATTGAAATCCGGTGTGATAATCAAAGTTGCATCGCAATAGCCAAGAATGGAGGATACAACCCGCGCACGAAACATATTGATATACGACATCATTATATTCGGGACGCATTGGAGCAAGGAATCGTCAACTTATCCTATGTGTGTACCGAAGACCAGGTGGCTGACGGACTTACCAAGCCACTACAGAGAGTGAAATTTGAAGGAAGCAGATCCATGATGGGTATCACTGCGGCTTAAGGAGGAGTATTGGAGAAGTCACAGTAAGCCTTGAGAAGATGACTTATGTTATAATTTGTTTAATAAAGATAGTTAGTTTCCAACCACTGTTAAGAACAGACTACAATCATTTAGCTCTGCTATATTGTCAGCACACCCGTAACGGCTAGAGCATCTTGATCGTTGCTCCATCCAATACCTCCTCCCCCTGACCTTGAATATTTTGCGAGCGTGGATACGAAGATATCTGCGATATTTCTCTCGGGAAATATTTCAGATTTGATGGAAGATAATTATTGCATTTCGCGACTTATCTGAGGCATCAAGGACTTGAACCCATTGGCGTAAATAGGGGGTGGCCAGGGGGGGCCTGGCCCCCTCCCGAATAATCCATTTCGGAAAAAAATCGCGCAATTCAGGCGAAAGATATCTTTTCAGTATAAAAAATCTATATCGAAATGGCCTTGGCCCCCCCTAGAGCTATGACCTATTTACGCTTATGCTTGAACCGATCACTTCGTTCTGGCTAGTGGAAGAGGCAGGAGTGATCAAGTTTAAGTTTCGCGCCGTGATGTGTTGTTAGAGGTGATATTTGTAACATGCTTTGTCTTCTTGAAACTTAATTAAGTCTTTTGTAGTGCAAAACGAGCCAATTCTACATACGCGACGAACGTGCTATCGTTCGTATCCCAACGCTTACGTTTGCAAATTAATTACAACAATGTATCGCTCGCCAAATCGATATGAGCATACGACGGTTCGATCGAGACGACGACGACGCGTCGTCCGCTGACCTAAGCATAAATCACTCCAGGAAACTTCCATAAGGTTCTATGTAAACACATTGTATGATATACTTTTGGCAGTCTGGCTGGCCCTATAAAAGGGGTCTTCCCAGGCCGAATAAATCAGTTCAATTTGGTCTTCGGACCTCAACGCATAACGTCGTTCTTAATCGATATCACCGCCGAGTGCTGTTCAATAAGACACGGCATTACATGGCTGACCGTGCCAAGTGGCCGAACCTTCTCCGAGGAAAATTCTGTGACTGTGTGATTCGTTAAGGAACGCTTGCTGAAATTTTCAAAGTGATTGCGTAACTCGTGATGGGAAAACAACAGTCCAAAACAACATCAATCAGCGGCGACCCACAAGTGAATATAGTGAACCAGCTAGAAGATCACAGTATCCTGCATGAAGAACATGCCATAAAATTGTGGATCCTTCTTGCTCTTAATATTATACAACTATCTGTGACTGCCTACAAATGGCACGCAAAACACGTCAGGCGCAGAGCTTTCGAAAAAGGATGCAAATCCTCAGAAACATTAAGCAAAGTTTAAAACATTGACAAAGAAAAATAAAGTGAAATGAAGAAAAATCGTACCTCAAATGTGCAGGCTTACCATGGCCTAATATTAGAAGAAGTAAGCCGAAAAAGAGAAGAACTCGTAAGAAAATTCGGACCAAGAAATGAACAACAAGTAAAAGGTGCACCGACAAGTGAACAAAAACTAAAAAGTGTAATTGAAAAAGTAAAAACCACACAAAAATCTACTGGACAAAAAGTGAAAAAAGATGGTATTGAATATATACCACTAAACGTCAACCGTTCAGACGAAAACATGCGCCAGTGGGGCGCACGCGTAAAAATACCAGTGGATGAGGTTAAAATGCTGGCTATGCAACTGAAGGCAAGCATTAAACCTCGAGCAACAAAAATAAGATACCAACGACCTAGCGACAATAGGGGCCGTGCCAGCTGGGTGTCACCTGATCCTGCTCCGACTTCAAGATAAGGTAAAATTAAACATGGAAACCTCCTTCAATTTACCTCATAGAAGATTTTAATTAATTTCAATGGACGAATTTTTCCAAATAAATGAAATTTCTAATAAATATTTGGAAAGTTTGAAAAAGTACAACCGATTTTCAGAGGAAACGCGACTACAAAAGGTGAAATATTTAAGTGATTTGAAGAAAAGGCTTAAAAACATTCTAAAAACTAATAAAGATCTGCAAAATGAGGCAGTTATAAAAAAGGGTACAGAAATTTGTGGAAAAATCAACCAATCATTGACATTACTAAACGAGAACGAACAATTAGGAATTTCACGGACAGCACTAGAATCAGGGGTAGAAGAAAGTAAAGTAGAAGAAGCAGGAACAATCGAAAAAGAAGAAGAAGAAGTAGAAGAAGAAGACAGAGTAGAAGGGGAAAAAGAAGAGTTAGAAGAAGAATATCAGGAGGAAGAAATGGCTAATATTATTGAAACAATCAAAACAATCTCATCTTTGATTCCATCATACGATGGATCAAATGATAATTTATCAAGCTTTATCTCTGCTCTTAAAGCAGGAAAGACAATTCTGACTAATGATAATACCGTTGCAGCCGTACAGGTAGTACTATCGAAACTATCTGGAAAAGCAAGAGCAGCAGTAGGTGAAAATCCACGAAATTTCGATGAGATAATCAATGAATTAGAAGCAAAATGTACATCAAAAACATCACCTGATGTTTTTGTTGCAAAGCTTCAAGATTTGAAACAAATAGGAGACATTAACAAATTTACAGATAGCGTCGAGAAACTCACTCAGCAGCTCGAAAGAGCATACATTGCTGAGAAAATACCAGTTGATACAGCCCAAAAAATGGCAATTAAACAAGGGGTAAAAGCTCTTTACACAGGAGTGAAAAACCCAGAAACAAAAATCTTATTAAAGGCAGCAGAATTTAAAACCTTGTCTGCGGCCATCGAGAAAACTGTAGAAAATGAGAAAAGTTCTTCTAATGCCAACCACTCTCAACTGATGTTTGTCCAACGAGGTCAAGTACATCGTGGACACATCAGAGGAGATAGAAGTTTTTTCGACAGAGGCCACTATAGAGGAAACAGAGGTAACTATCGTGGAAATTTCAGAGGCAATTCTCGTGGAAATTTCCAAGGCCGATATCAAAACCGAGGACATAGTGCAAATTTCTATTCTTCACGTGGTAGAAGACCATATAGAGGACATTCTCAGTCCCGTATTTATTATACGAACAGTGAAAGTGGTCAGACACCTCAGTTACCCCAACAAGCAACAAACGCTCCACAACCAACAACGCAACATCAAAACACTCAACAGCCACAAAATTTTTTAGGCCAAATTCAACGCTTTTCACAATAAACCCATCAGCATCAAATTTCATAAAGGCACATATTGGAATATCAAATTCTACATGTACCTTTATGGTCGATTCAGGTGCTGACGTTTCTATATTCAAATTAAATAATATATTGCATGATCAACTGATAAATCGAGATCGAAGATGTATGATCTCTGGAATATCAGAAAATAAAATTGAAACTGTTGCATCAGCTGTGACACAACTAACATTCCAAAATACCATTACATTGGAACATGAGTTCCAAATAGTTGAAGAAAATTTTCCAATATTTACTGATGGGATATTGGGACGAGACTTTTTAACTGCATTTAAATGCAGTATTGATTATGAATCCTGGATTTTGAACATTCGATGCAATAATGAGGAAGTTAACATTCCCATTGAAGACAACTTCAATGGAGGATTCATACTTCCTGAACGTTGCGAAGTTGTAAGAAAAATAAATGATTTAAATTTGAATGAAGATATGTTAGTGTGTGCCGAAGAAATCCAACCAGGGATTTTCTGTGGCAATACATTGACGTCACCATCAACAAAATACGTTAAATTTATAAATACTACTGATAAAGCAGTACTTATAAAAGATTTTAAGCCTATGATGAAACCTCTGAAGAATTTTATCGTAGCAAATGTCAATAAAAACGGTAATATTTCCGACCGAACTGATCAAATAAGATCAAAAATTAATGTTTCAGAACTACCAGCATCAGCCAAGGAACCTTTTGAAAATTTAATTCACGAATACAATGATATTTTTGCGTTAGGAGAAGATAACCTCACTACTAACAACTTCTATTCACAAAATATAGAACTTTCAGATAACGTGCCTGTATACATCCCAAATTATAGGAATATACACGCGCACAATGAGGAGATTGAATCTCAATTCCAAAATTTGTTGAAAAATGATGTGATTGAACACTCAGTCTCGGCTTACAATTCACCAATTCTGTTGGTACCCAAAAAGTCGAGCAGCAGTGAGAAAAAATGGAGACTAGTTGTCGATTTCAGACAGCTGAATAAAAAAATTTTGGCTGACAGATTTCCCCTACCTAGAATCGATACTATTTTGGATCAACTAGGTAGAGCTAAATACTTCAGTACTCTGGATTTGATGGCAGGATTTCATCAAATTCCTCTAGATTTTGATTCCAGAAAATATACGGCATTTTCAACACCCTCTGGGCATTATGCTTTTACGCGCTTACCATTTGGACTCAATATAAGCCCAAATAGTTTCCAGCGCATGATGACGATTGCCATGGCAGGTTTAACACCTGAATGTGCATTCGTATACATTGATGATATAGTTGTCATAGGATGCTCTATAAATCATCATCTTAACAATTTAAAGCGAGTTTTTGAAAGATTGAGACAGTATAATTTGAAACTCAATCCCGAAAAATGTCAATTTTTTAAGGCAGAAGTAACTTACTTAGGCCATAAAATTTCAGATAATGGAATTCTCCCAGATAATTCAAAATTTGATGTAATAAAAAAATATCCCAAACCAACTAACGCAGATGACGTTCGTAGGTTTGTGGCCTTTTGTAATTATTATAGGAAGTTTGTGCCAAATTTTGCGCAACTTGCTAGGCCGTTAAACAATTTATTAAAGAAGGATATAAAGTTTACGTGGTCAAATGATTGTCAGGCAGCTTTTGAAGCTCTTAAGGAAAAATTATTAAACCCACCAATTCTTAAATATCCTGATTTTACAAAACAATTCGTATTGACAACGGATGCTTCGAACATTGGATGCGGTGCGGTGTTGTCACAAAATTTTGACGGAAATGACTTACCCATTGCTTATGCCAGTAAAGCATTTAGCAATGCAGACACGAAAAAACATACAATAATACAAGAAATGATTGCCATACACTGGGCCATCGATCATTTCAAACCATATCTGTATGGAAGAAGATTCATGATCAGAACAGATCATCGCCCTCTGGTGTATCTCTTTGGTATGAAAGAACCTACCAAAAAGTTAACCCAGATGCGTTTAGATCTTGAAGATTATGACTTCGAAATACAATATATCAAAGGAAGTAATAATGTTGGTGCAGATGCATTATCCAGAATTATAACTTCAGATGATATTAAATCAAAATCAATTCTCATGGTCCATACTAGATCTATGACCAAAAATCAACACAAAATTGACAAAACAAAAACTGTTTCACAAAAAAAGAAGCTTGATCACCTTCTTGTCT
This sequence comes from Aedes albopictus, assembly GCF_035046485.1. Lineage (NCBI taxonomy): Eukaryota > Metazoa > Arthropoda > Insecta > Diptera > Culicidae > Aedes > Aedes albopictus. Next base: position 206,133,876 of record NC_085138.1, read on the forward strand.
ATGAAACAGAATCGCCGGCAGACATTAAAAAATTGAATAAAATGAAAATATGCATGCAAAATGGAATGATTATTATAAAATTAATGAATGAAAATATGCGCAAAACTTTAATAACGCTTGAAAGAGATATTATTCACGAAAATGAAAGTCAGACGCTAGAGTTTGCTCTTTCAGAGATGAATAAAATATTGGAAAATAGAAAAATTGCAATGTCGACACAAGAAGATATTTTAAAACATATACCACTACAAGATTTTAAACGGATCGCTCTAGACGTCATCCGTAAATTCGAACTAATACTATATCGCCCTCCGAAAGAATTGACGAATTCTGAAGAGATCAATAACATCCTACATGACTTCCATATGACTCCAACAGGTGGTCATATTGGACAAAACCGGCTTTATCTCAAACTCAGAGACCTTTACTTTTGGAAAGGCATGAGAAGTTCGATTACGAAGTTTGTAAAGGCCTGCAAACTTTGTAAAATGAACAAAGTAACAAAACGGACAAAAGAAGAATCTTTGGTAACAACTACACCTTGTAAACCATTCGATATTATCTCGATTGACACAGTAGGTCCGTTACCAAGAACTGCGAAAAACAATCGTTATTGCATAACATTGCAAGACGATTTAACCAAATATGTTGTAATTATACCATTAGAAAATAAGGAAGCTGATACCATTGCGAAAGCTTTGGTGCAGAATTTTATACTTATCTATGGATCATTTTTAGAGTTAAAATCTGACCAAGGTACAGAGTTCAAGAACGAAGTACTTAAGCAGATTAGTAAAATACTTAATTTTAAACAAACATTCTCAACTGCTTACCATCCACAATCCATTGGAGCACTAGAAAGAAATCATAGGTGTTTAAACGAATACCTACGAAATTTTTCCAACGTACACCACAATGATTGGGATGAGTGGACTAAATTTTATGAATTTACCTATAACACTACTGCTCACACCGATACCGAATATACACCTTTTGAACTTGTATTCGGTAGAAAAGCCAAACTTCCTCAGGATATGCAAAAAGTTACACCAGAACCGATATATAATTTGGACGAATACTACACAGAGTTAAAATTCAAACTGCAAAAATCAAGCGAAATAGCTAGGAAAATTTTAATAGAACAAAAAATCAAACGAACACAAAATTTGAATAATAACTTAAATCCAATAGATGTTTCTGTAGGAGATTTGGTGTATTTATCAAACGAAAATAGGAAAAAGTTTGAGCCACATTTTATAGGTCCATTCAAAATTAAAGAAGTTGACAATATACATTGTAAAATAATCGATATTTCCAACAAAAAAGAAATACAAGTACATAAAAACCGAATCATAAAAATGTAACAAAATATATTGTAAAAGATTCTTTAAGTGATGCTTGATCAGAATAGCTACGCCATTCTTCTGAAAAAGGGGAAAGGTGTAGTGCAAAACGAGCCAATTCTACATACGCGACGAACGTGCTATCGTTCGTATCCCAACGCTTACGTTTGCAAATTAATTACAACAATGTATCGCTCGCCAAATCGATATGAGCATACGACGGTTCGATCGAGACGACGACGACGCGTCGTCCGCTGACCTAAGCATAAATCACTCCAGGAAACTTCCATAAGGTTCTATGTAAACACATTGTATGATATACTTTTGGCAGTCTGGCTGGCCCTATAAAAGGGGTCTTCCCAGGCCGAATAAATCAGTTCAATTTGGTCTTCGGACCTCAACGCATAACGTCGTTCTTAATCGATATCACCGCCGAGTGCTGTTCAATAAGACACGGCATTACACTTTCCCTGTTTAGTGTAGTAGATTTGAGCTAAAGTGCAAATCGTTGCAAGTTAATTGCTGTGTGCCAATTTCGTGTGTGTTTCCTTGGAATCGAAGGTAATATGTGCAAATTGTGTGTGTGCTAATTTTGTCGTTGAACGACACCACGTGTTCCAAAATAAGTCTGTGGCAATCTGCGAAACCGAGCACATCACACCCCCAGTCAAGATCGCTTCTGACCCCACCGTCAGCTACGAGGTTTTTCCCGGAGGTGCGGAAACCGGAAGAGAGCCAGCGTCCGTCAATCGCGCCCTAGGCAAAGATAGCAGGCACCCACGTTCACCATCAAATTGCGCCAACCGTCGAAACGTTCATCGGCGGCGCCGCGACGGCCGCCCCCATCGCCTAACACACAGACCGGAGGTTTACTGCAGCAGTGTCCATCTCGACACCCCTCGACGCGCGATCCCCAGCGGCGAGTTCATGCTCCGATGAGTGACCGACGTGGGTAGATCGGAAGCAGACCTCCAAGCGTACGTACGAATGATCAAACCGTGAGTAGAAATCATGCATGATAAGATAAGTCCATGCGCATGGCTCAGTTTTTCCCGCTATCGAAGCCATCGAGTAGATAGCGTAATTTTCCAAATCACGTGGCCCACCGTAGTACCCGCTTTCGCGCCGGTGGCCACCTCTTGAGCACGCACACACACACACGCACACCGTCCCGGATGAACAGCACTTCTTGCACGTCAGAGTACCCCGTACACGACGACAGAATAGGAAAATAGAAGGGAAAGCAAAGAGTAGGCCTACTGGCCTAGGCTAGTGTAGAGCGAGAGAATGGAGAGAATTAAAATGTACAAATGAATTTTTGTGTCCATCCGTACTGATGTTTTGAGGTGGGAATACTTTTAGGCGTAGCCCTTGGATAAAACCATAGTGAAGAGTCGTCAATTAAGCGACATGAAGGGTTAGCATGTTTTCCGTTCGTAATTAATTTCTTGTTTATTCTTTTGTTTTACTGGGGCGGTTCCCCGAATCAACCGAGACTATGCCCTAATTTTCTACTGGATGGTTCGAGGGTCGGTTAAGTCAGCCAGTGATGAAAACTTAGCGAACTTACTATATTACTACCGTCTTGTTTCCTCGTCTCAAGAAATAGAATTCCTCCCGAAGTCCGACGTCAGCCGACTCGTTTGTATCTTTGATCGGGAGTAATTAGACCCATTCCCTGGGGGTCTCAACGGCCGGGCAATCCAAGAACTTGTGGGTGGTCTCCGAAAGAAGTGGCGCATAAGCCACCTTACTTTAATCCCGACTAACTCGCAGGCTGGCGTGTTACATCATGATTTGATATTTTTTTTGCCCTTTGACATAAAAATCTGCAATTTTTATTATGGGCTTTAAAAGTACATTGAAAATGATTGAAAAGTCAAATGGGATTGATATGCGAGTGGAGCAGTATTGCCCTTCGAATGTGACATAGAGTTCTGAAATTTACCGCAAATTATCGGTTATACGAGCTTAAAGATATACTATGTTTTATGGGGATGAGCCCGAACGTTTAATCAGGAGTGTATATTCCATGGAATAAGGCACGGGACAAGACTTTGTAGGACTTGACGAGGTTATTCACGTATCACAGCGGATGACACACACCTGTCATGAACAGCGAATGAAACAATTATTTGGTACCAATCGTTATTTTTATTAACAATATTTACATTTGTTATGATTGATTTTATAAAACGACAAAAACTGTCACTCATCATCACTGATAACAATAATATGCTCAGCTTCCTCTTCGTCATGGTTTAGCTCGTCATTGAGTGGACCACTAGGCTCATCATCATCTTCGTAGTCGCCTATGTCGGAAAGGTCGACTGAGCTATCCTCGTAGTAGCAAAAGTCGCTATCCAAGCTTCCGATTTTTTCGACAGGTAGGTAGGAATAGAAATATTCAGGATACGCATTGTAGTATTTTTTTAATCGATGAAAGCTGTGTATGTAGCAAGGCGCTTGTCGCCATTCAATCAGCAAACGTCCGCAGTCATCTATTTGCAAGTCCTATTTATAAAAAAAAAGATTATCAATTTTTTTATATGAATATTGAATACAGGCATACCTCGATAGTACGTACCCTCGATAGTGCGTACCCTCAATAGTACGTACCCTCGATAGTATGTACATTTTGCCTCGATAGTACGTACATCAAAATTTGATATTTTTAAATCTTTAAAAATAAGTTCGAATCATTAGTAGACGTATAGCAGAGACTCTTATACTATGCATTTGTGTTATACAAACTCCTATAACACGGATTTTCTATCAAAAGTTTTAATATGTTTGACGAATACGTTCGATGTAAGAATGTCATACTATCTGGCATCATTATTCTGAATGTAGAATTAGCAAACGTTAAAATACACATAAATACAGTCAAAATATCGACACTGATTTTTCTGCGAGACGAAGCGCGAAGGAAAAGGAGAAACGCAGCGAACCTGTTGAAGCTAGTCCACCATGGCCACGCAGGCCATAGCGAGGCTAGCTCCGTCGATGACTGTTTCTAAATTACAATGAAAATAGAACGCTAGACATCTTCCATCAAACTAGACGGCTGCCGACTGATACCTCAATCTGCAACCGTCACACTCTTTATTCCATTCAGGTATATACAATTCAACAAACTTTTTCCATTATAATTTACCTCTGCCATCTCTCCAACAATTGTACCTACCATCAATACTACCGCCGTTCACGTACCTGAAGGTTCGACGCTACCCGAGCGTTCAACGCTACCTAACTTCCAACAGAACCGCCGATGCGACGACCGTGAGAGAAGGAAAAGTTTCAGCGCGAACGAGATCAGAGTCACGCCACCAGCCGACGAGGCAACATCGCGACGCGTTCAAACAAGCTTTTAAATAAAGCTAAGTTAAATGTGAACGTTTCCGACTTACGATTATTTCGACCGCGGTCAATCCCGATTTCCGATTACACATCCGCCAAGAACCGTACCCTGGAAGTCCCGAAAATACAGTCCACCGATCTTTGAGTTTTTTCCGACCGAATACAGATTATTTTTTCATTTACATATTTATCTATTTATTTATTAATCGTTGCGTTCGGCAAGGGGCGGTTTCCTACATTGGGCGCTTTCCGTAAGGAACATCATCCCCCGGCCTTTTTTTATTAATGTCCCCCGGGTTGAAGCATCCCGGTTCAACATTCTTGTCCGGATGAGGTTGACGTTGGTTCTCCTCAATTGGCGGAATTGACAGCTTTACTATAGACCGAGTAAAAGTCTTGCCCTCGCTGAAAACCTCCACTGCCCGGACCAGGTCGTCGTGGCCAGGATGGACGGCTGTAATGCGGCCCAGCTTCCACTGCAATGGAGGGCGGTTCTTGTCCTTGAGCAAGACGATCATTCCTGGTCGAACGTTGGCAGAAGTGTTCCAGTTTTTCTTCCTGGGTTGCAGACTGCTTAGATAATCGCGGGACCAGGCTCTCCAAAACTGCTCTCGCTGCAGTTGAAGATGCTGCCAGCGATTTAGCCGGCCAACGTTGAGGTCCTGGTATGACGGTTCGGGTACTGCAGTCATTGGGCGGCCAATCAAAAAATGGGCCGGCGTAATTACTTCGGGATCAGCTGGGTCTCCAGAAATTGCGAAAAGTGGCCTTGAGTTGAGAACCGCCTCGATTTCGCACAGTATTGTGGCCATTTCTTCAAAATTTAACGTTTTATTGCCTACCACTCGTTTCAGGTGTGTCTTGGTGCACTTCACAGCAGCCTCCCATAGGCCGCCGAACTCGGGCGAGTCTGGCGGAATGAAGTGCCACTCAATCTCGTTTGCGTGGCAGTACTGCAGGATTTTGTCGACGTCCGGTTGGTTGCGAAACATCTCGTACAGCTTGTGGAGCTCGTTGTTGGTGCCATGAAAATTCGTCGCATTGTCAGAGTGCATCTCCGACACTATTCCCCTACGGCTCACGAAGCGTTGGAGTGCCGCAAGAAAAGCGTCGGACGTCAGGTCGGACACTAATTCTAAATGTACGGCTTTCGTGGCCATACACACGAAGACCGCTATGTACGCTTTGATGACCTTGGCTCTGTGAGTCCCCTGCTTCACCGGAATTGGACCAGCACAGTCCACAGTCCATAGTCCACCATGCTAAAGGTGGGGGACGGTGTAACACGTTGTCTTGGCAGATCTCCCATGAGTTGCGTGATGTCGGTTGGATTTGCGCCAAAGCATTTCACGCACGATCGAGTTACCTGTCGTATTGTAGAGCGGGCGCGTAGCAACCAGAAACGTCGTCTGATTGCAGAGAGTAGTCCAGCAAGTCCAACGTGAAGAAGCTCTTGGTGCATTTCCCGGATCAAGCAAAGTGTCACCGGACTCGCGTTTGGCAGGATCAATTGGTGCTTCGATTCGTTGGGCAGTTTGGAGTGCTTGAGTCGACCCCCGACCCTTAGCACGCCATCGTCGGTGAGAATCGGGTTGAGATTCCCAATTCGTTTGCAAGACGTCTTGGTTTTTACTCGCTGGATCTCGTCTTCAAGTTCGACGTGCTGAATCACTTTTACAATGACGATCGTCGAACGTCGAAGTTCTACCACAGAGAGATGTCGATTGATGATGCGATCAGCTTTCGGAGTTCGGATGTTGTTCCAGAACCGCAATACCCATGCGATTATTCGTTGAAGGCGACGAAAAGAACTGCAGGTCTTGAAGATTTCCAGCGGCTCTTCAATGAGCGCCGGCATAGCTGCTACGTTGACCTTCAATTCCCGTCAATTCCGGTAGATCGTCGTCGGAAACCACTTTCGGCACATCGGGACCGGCGACCGGTGAGTTGATATACTCGCCACCAGTCCAAAACAGTTCGCTGATGGTTAGCTCGCATGGCATAAGCCCACGAGATACGATGTCTGCCGGGTTGTGGTGAGAGCGAACGTATTTCCATGTGTACCCCTCCGAGTTAGTTTGGATCTCGTTGATGCGATTGCAGACGAATGTTTGTAGCTGGTAGGGGTGCTTCTTTAGCCACGAGAGAACGATTCCGCTGTCGGAGTACAACACTACGTGTCGGATCGGAATGGTGAGGGCTGGTAGTACCTTGCACACAAGCCGGACGAGCAAGAGTGCGGCGCACAATTCCTTGCGCGGAATCGTGAGTGGATGAAGCGGGGCCACTTTGGTCTTGCTAATCAGCAACCGTGATTTGATGGTTCCATCTTCCAGTGTGCTTTGGATGTACATACACGCTCCATACGCCACATTGGATGCATCTGCGCATCCATGTAGCTCGTAGTAGACTGCACCATGGTACGTGACTTGGCGGGGGATTTTAATTTGCAGCAGGTTTGGTAGCGCATCACTGAGTTCGTTCCATTCCATTTGGGTTCGTTCATCCACAGGTTCGTCCCAATCCAGTTTGCATTGCCACAGGCGTTGTACCAGTAGCTCTGCCAACAGAATGGATGGGGCAAACAGTCCTAATGGGTCGAAGTGTTTGGCTACCTCCGAATAGATGATCCTATTTGTAGCGGGTTGTTGGGCTTGTTCTGCTGTCGGTTTGGAGCACTCAAAAGCTCATCGGTGGCCGGCTCCCACAGCAGGCCAAGAACTTTGATCACTTCGTTGACATGGCGATCCGCAAGCGGTTGCAGCGATTCTCGTTCGTCGTCTGGGATGAGTTCCAGGAGCTGAGGCGAGTTGGAGCGCCATTTGTGAATTGGAAACCCACCACGGGCCAGCATCTCCTTCAGCTGGCGCTGCGCTTCGATGGCTTCGTCGATTGTAGCAGTCCCTGAGAGCACGTCGTCAACGTAACAGTCGAATTTGATTATTTGCGCTGCTACAGGGAATTCTTCAGATTCGTCGATGGCAAGTTGCGTTAGGCTTCGGGTTGCTTGGAAGGGTGCTGAAGCCGTACCGTACGTAACGGTTAGCAACTCCAGGATCTTCAGCGGTTCGGTCGGATGCTCCCTCCAAAAGATGCGCTGCTTGTGTGTGTCCTCATGGTTGAACAACTATCTGACGGTACATTTTCTTTATGTCCGCCGTGAAAACGTATCGATGTTGACGGAATCGAATCATGATCGAAAGGATGTCACTTTGGACTACTGGACCCACCAGTAGCGCTTCGTTGAGGGACGGGTTCGTCGGAGCGGATTTAGCGCTAGCGTCGAAGACGACACGACACTTCGTTGACGAGCTGCCTGGTCGTAGTACCGCGTGATGCGGCAAATAGTATGGCTTCAGATTCGGGTTGTCGTTGGCCATATCCACTTCTCGGCAATGGCCGAGCTGCTGGTACTCTCGCATGAAGTCCAGATATTGCGTTTTCAATTCGGTACCCTGTTGCTTCGGAATTTGCTTCGTTGTTGTCTGCGAATATGCAGCTTCGCATCTCTCCAGCACTTGGCACTGTGCCTTCAGGAAGGCTACCGTGGACTTGTATTGCGGTAACTCACCTGGCTTCAGGGTTTGTTCCCATTGCTTGCGTGTCGATTTGCCCAGCGCTCCAGTCAGCAGGCAGACGACCATCAGTTCGGACACCTCGGATACTTGCTGCTTCAAGTACGCTAGACTTTCGACGTGGTTGATGCACTCATCGAGGAGGGATCGCAGTTCTCTGTGGGATTCGGACGTCATTTTCTTAAGCGATAGCAGACCGCGGATATGCGTTTCCACGATCACTCGTTTGTTCTCGTAGCGTTCCGCTAGCAGGGTCCAGGCTTGAGCGTAGTTGCCATCGTTTATCGTCTTGACATCCAGTACTCCTGCAGCTGCTCCTACCAGTGCCTTGTCAAGGTGGTAGAGCTTAATCGCATCCGAGTCGCGGGACTGGGCCATGACGTCCTGAAACATCGCCTTTAACTTCGGCCACTTCGTGTACTCACCGTCGAAAGTCGGGATCGGTGCTTTCAATGGCTGCTGGTGGACGACAACTTGCGCAGGTGGGGCCATCTGGATGACGGGTGTCCGCAAAATGCGAGCTTCGACTGCGGCGGAAGTATGTTGGAAGTTGTTTTCGAAGCGGATGCACTCATTCTCCTGCGCATTAACCTCGTCGTCCGGAATTATCGCTATAATTTTGCTGTGGTACTTCGAATACTCGTCGTACGCTGAGTGTAGCTTCGCTGCGTACACTTTCAAGTGTGACGGATCGATCGGAGCTAGGACGTTAACGTCCTCGTAGATTCGGAGCACCTTATTCATTACCTGGTCTCTCTCGCGAACGAACGATATCAGTTTCGCTGCTGTTTCCGGGTCGGATACGGCGGATGTCAGATTGGCAACCTTTTGCTTGGTGCCAACCACCGTGTTTCCTCCAGACGCTCCCTCAGTCGTCTCGTCGAAACCCAAGAATTCGTTCTCTGCCATCTTCTTTGTCCTATTAGCACTGTTCTGCCGTAGCAGGAATCTTCTTTTTTTGCACTGTTCTGCCGTAGCAGGAATTCGGTTTTCACTGTTCTGCCGCAGCAGGAATCTTCTTTCACACTGTTCTGCCGCAGCAGGAATCTTCTTTCGCACTGTACTGCCGCAGCAGGAATCGTCGTCGTCGTACTGCCGCAGCAGTGATTTTCACTTTTTCGCGTTCGGTTTTCGAAACGACGCGCACCCGGAAGTCCAATCCGGCTCGAAGGACCATATGTTCGGTCGGAAAAAACTCGAAGATCGGTGGACTGTATTTTCGGGACTTCCGGGGCACGGTTCTTGTCGGATGTGTAATCGGAAATCGGGATTGACTGCGGTCGAAATAATCGTAAGTCGGAAACGTTCACATTTAACTTAACTTTATTTAAAAGCTTGTTTGAACGCGTCGCGATGTTGCCTCGTCGGCTGGTGGTGTGATTCTGATCTCGTTCGCGCTGAAACTTTTCCTTCTCTCACGGTCGTCGCGTCGTCGGTTCGCTGCGTTTCTCCTTTTCCTTCGCGCTTCGTCTCGCAAACGCAAATCGTTGCGTTCGGCATTGGGCGGTTTCCTACATTGGGCGCTTTCCGTAAGGAACAATCTGAATGAAGAACAACGCTAGTATCGAAGATCATCGATTTAGTACCTACTCCATATGATCGTTCCACAACATTGTATTGCAAATATTGCAATTGTTTGGTAGGTATAGGGTTTTCGACCTCATTCCCGGCACAACAGATACCTTATTGCCTGAACTTGTTAACAGTGATTGTTGTGAAGATTTTCTGCCGGAAAGTTGGTTTTGAACGAGTTTACTGCACCTAGTCCAGCGCCAATTCTCGGCAGCAGTGCCGAACTTCCAGCAAAATCAAATGGGAAATCACTTCGGCACCCATCTTTGTCCTGACGAAGTGCACTCATACATACATTTATTTGTTCAACATCATTAAGACAAGACATAATCAACAATAGTACGCCACAATACTCGGTTTGTGGCTGCCGCTCTCCATCCTCGGTCGCGCCCAATGCTCGCCAAGTCAAGCTCCACCTGGTTCGCCCATCGTGCTCTCTGCGCTCCACGCCTTCTTGTGCCAACCGGATCCGTTGCAAACACCAGCTTTGCAGGGTTGTTGTCCGACATTCTTGCAACATGCCCTGCCCACCGTATCCTTCCGGCTTTGGCCACCTTCTGGATGCTGGGTTCGCCGTAAAGTGCAGCGAGCTCGTGGTTCATCCTTCTCCGCTACACACCGTTCTCCTGCACACCGCCGAAGATCGTTCTTAGCACGCGTCGCTCGAAAACTCCGAGTGCTTGTAGGTCCTCCTCGAGCATGGTCCATGTCCCGTGCCCGTAGAGGATTACCGGTCTTATTAGCGTTTTGAACATAGTGCATTTGGTGCGTGGGTGAATCTTTTTCGACCGCAGTTTCTTCTGGAGCCCGTAGTAGGCCCGACTTCCGCTGATGATGCGCCTCCGAATTTCACGGCTCACGTTGTTGTCAGCCGTCAGTAAGGATCCGAGGTAGACGAATTCCTCCACCACCTCGAAAGTATCCCCGTCTATCGTAACATTACTACCCAGACGGATCCGGTCGTGTTCGGTTCAGCCTACCAGCATGTAAGGTACACCGGGGCAAGTTGAAACGGGTGGGGCAAGATGAAACAGCGGGTTAACATGATGTTAGCCAATGAGTGTAAACAGCTTGAATGCAATAACACATAGTTTTTTATTCAAACAATCTTTTGAAGAAAGAAAAATTTCCAAATTGTATTGAAATCTATTTCAAAACTTCGTGTTTCATCTTGCCCCACCTGTTTCAACTTGCCCCGGTGTACCTTACTTTGTTTTTGAGGCATTCACCACCAGTCCGACCTTTGCTGCTTCGCGTTTCAGGCGGGTGTACAGTTCTGCCACCGTTCCAAATGTTCTAGCGATAATGTCCATGTCGTCCGCAAAGCACACAAATTGACCGGATTTTGTGAAAATCGTTCCCCGACTGTTGAGCCCGGTTCGTCGCATCACACCTTCCAGCGCGATGTTGAAGAGTAGACATGAGAGTCCGTCACCTTGTCGCAGTCCCCGGCGAGATACGAATGAACTGGATAGTTCACCCGAAACCCTTACGCAGTTTTGCACGAAGTGCACTCACCGACGAACCGACGTGACAGCTAGAACAAACAAATTCAAATTTGTTGTCCGCGACGCCATGATGAAAAATAGCCGAACACTACCGCCACCTCTATAACGGTTCGCGTTGGTTTGCTAGCTTGATCCCAAACCCCCGTGTGTTCATATAGAAAGAGGTTCGCGTCTGCGCTGATTTGACAGAAGGGTTCGCTCGCTTTGCTGGGCGACCGTTAAATTGAGGGGGGACAGTTTTCAAACACCACTGTCACGTCGGTTCGTCGGTGGTGCACTCGCCTGCGTTTAATAATTGTTATGAGCTGTTTTGAGGAGCTGTTACGGGAGATGATTTCCGACGGAAGTGCGCTTGGAAAATATGCGGCAAGTGATATTTTGATTTGTTTTGCTGTGAGGTGCCGGGAATTGACGCAAGTGCCCAAGTAGTTCGAAACCCTAGTACGAAAAACTAGTCCGTTGTGATACGGCAAGTATAAATCAAATTTCATAGTAATGAGTTGCAAAAAGATATTTAAAATCCACTTGCGTAATTTTTAGATAGGGGAACTAACGTATTTTCGGTAGTTTTGTTCTCTTCATCATGGGAGTTTTTTTTGTAAACTATTGAACTCAAAATTGGCCTCAAATCCTTCCAAAGTAAGCTGAATGATATGGCCATGTTTCAGGCATTTTCATTTTTACCGACAAAACCCCACGACGAAGAAAACAAACCTACAGATAATATCCAACGTCACCCTATTAGGAATTCAAAATAAGTCATGTTTAGAAGTACACCATGAATAATACTTTTTATACTTAGAATAATGAGTCAAAATAATGATTATTTGATGGGATAAACGTGCTTGAACTACGTTTTTGTAAGAAATCAGTGTATAAAAAGTAATTGAAGAATTTTTTTGAGTGTCATCCTGAGTTTGTTTGTCGGAAAAAATAATATCTCTTGAACCATAACACAATTGGAAAAAAGGCGCAGTATCATATAGTCCAAGGCCATAATGTTTCAGGACTTGAAGGCGCATTTTTCCGGTGCATAATGTCCACACATTCAGATATGCCACTAGACTGTCCCAAAAAAATCGATGTTCGAAAAGTCAAGGTGCTCAACCCTTAAATGAAAGATATGCATATTTGAAGCATTTTTGTAGAACATTTCGATTTTCTAAAAAATGGGCGATTTTTAAAAAATAATCCTTCTTCATGAAAATTCTCAAAAAAAAAACTTTTGGTATGTATTATTTTTTCTTCTGAATTTTTTTTAATATTTTCATATTTTTCTATGGACCCATAGGCATTCTTTAAGGGTATTATTTTTTGAGCATTTTTTTTTAATTTGCTAAAAAAATAATCAATTGTACTATTCATATGCGCTATTTCTCTAAAAAAAGATTTAAAATATCTTGTGTAGAAGCTGAGATATTACGCTTTTAGTGAATGGACAATATTTCAAATATTTGCAAAACATTGTATGTTGGCCTTTGTGCCACCCTAACCCTTAAAAGCGCAATGTTGTTTTAAAACAACATACCTAAAAACGCTCCAAAATAATTGACCTTCACTTTTATTATTAATTATTAATTTATTTTTTAAATCAGTTTTTTATTGTCGTGCGCCTTTAAGGGCTAATGTATGTACCTATATTAATAAAGGTTAGGCTTAAAATAAAAGCTTTAAGGTACACCGGGGCAAGTTGAAACGGGTGGGGCAAGATGAAACAGCGGGTTAACATGATGTTAGCCAATGAGTGTAAACAGCTTGAATGCAATAACACATAGTTTTTGATTCAAACAATCTTTTGACGAAAGAAAAATTCCCAAATTGTATTGAAATCTATTTCAAAACTTCGTGTTTCATCTTGCCCCACCTGTTTCAACTTGCCCCGGTGTACCTTACTTGTTAGATGGTTCAAACATGGATTGTTTTATATTTTGGGATGGTTGGCAGTAGATTCATGAATAGCTTTTATGTGAATAACTACAACATTGATGGGTGTCGTGATCAGGGATGGGATCATTCATTTGCAAATGAATGATCCCATCCTTGGTCGTGATTACTGGTAGTAACGTATTAAGTTCAAGATTATTTCATGGAATCCCCGACTACTGCGCACTTTTTTGTTAAGTAGGAATAATCATGTTGGAACTTCCGACGGAACTAGGCTATGCGGCGGACCAGGATTGAGACCGGGTAAACTGGGAAATCTTGGATTACGTGAGCGGAGGAAACGAAACACTTCACATGAACGTATTGTATTTGGTACTGATGATCGTATGTAATAAAAGTAAATAAAAAGTATAACGATACGAAGTCTGTCTCACGGTTGTGAGATGAGCAGCGTTGAAATCCACAGTGGCGGCGGGCAGAAACCTCGCCCCCACCAACACTCCTCCTCGATGTTTATGCTCTAGCATACACTGAAGTTTCTTTCTTTAAACTTGGTATCCGATCATACCTAATTTCGAGCGCACCGGTTCTTATTCCAGTAAAACGGTTTCAAATTCCCGATCGAATGTAGTTCGTTTCGCTTCGTCAGTTGACGGCTATCAACCAGTAAACTATTACGCAGCTCCTCCTGAATGGTTTGCTTTCCCTGTCCAAACGATTTCGCCCATTCGCACTTCCGGAAATCAGATTGCGCAAACAACGCTAGCTGGCAACCTTGCTGATAACTACGCTGATCTTGACGCTGACATCCTGATTCGTTTCTCGCTTTCATCGTGTCTTTAATTTTCAGCTCATACAAATTCTCATTGACTTCATCAACGGCCACTACATTTCTCCATGGATCTAAAATGTCACACTTCGCAGCTTCAAATTGTACTCTGAATCCTTTCTGCGTCAATCTTCGAACGGAGAGCAATCCACTGCACAGTTCAGGCACATACATCACTTCCTTGATCCGAATAACCCTTGGCCTTCCATCGCCACCGAAACATTTCACGAATCTTCCTCCAATTCCTGCTGACTTCGAACGAGAACCGTCGGCCAATATCACGTCAACCCTAGCAGTTTCGTCCAGCTTGTCGAAAACCCCTCTGTCGTTCGTCATATGGTTAGAGCATCCGCTGTCCACAAACCAACGACCCTCACATTGGCGATTTCCAACCGTAAAGCAAATCGCATCGTCGACTTCCGCAACCTGCTTGGCTCTGGCAACACGATCATCTTCTTTTTCCGTTTGATCCTTCTTGAACAGCCGGCAATTTCGTCTAAAATGACCCAGCTTTGTGCAGTAATTTGTATTTGTATTTGTATTTGTATTTATTTAGTAAAACGTAAGCCTTTAGTTTAACACTTTTTGTTAGGTCAAAGAAACAAACATACAGAAAAAAAAAACTAGTGGATAACTAAATGATACTACTTATAATACTACTTATGTATAAAGCGAAACGCAAAAATTACTCGTCTTGAAATCGTAAGTATGGCAAGGTAGTCTAGCATTCGTTTAAATTAAAACTTCAGTCAGGTGTTTTTTGAAAGAATTTAGAGTAGGTTGTTGTTTTGCTGCTAGTGGCAATCCATTCCACATAATTGCTCCACCGATCAGCAGGCTCTTCCGTGATAAAGTTGAATGGCGGGGGATGATGAAGCACCGTGAGCGCCCATGTTGACCTTTTTGAACTAGCGGAAGGATGTAGCCCGGAAGTTCTTCGTGATATGCCTGTCGCATAAAGCAGCATATGCGGTTGAAGTAATTTTTCGGGAGGTCATGTCCAAGAATAGTATCCCGTACAGCTGCGGTTGATTCTCTGCGACGGATGTTATGGACAAACCGTAACGAAGCCTTGAAGCAACGGTTCAGTTGTTCTTTAAGGGCCGCAGACAATCCGTTGTAGTAGACCACATCGCAGTAAGTGAACAGTGGGATGACTACCGCTTGCACCAGTTTCCTACGTATCGCTGTGGTCAGTACCGGTTCAAAATGCCGTAATGTTCGGAGAGTGCCGAAGACTTTCGCAGTTATATCGTTTACGTGTCCTGTCCAGCTCAAGGTTCTGTCCATACGCAAACCCAGGTTGATGACGGTATCTGAAAAAGCGACTGGTTCCCCGCAGAAGGAAATGTTTTCGATAGGAGTAGTATTTTCCTTGGAGAAAATAATGGCTTGCGTTTTTCTGGGATTTGGGAAAAGCGCATTGGCCTTTGCCCAGTTCTCGATGGTGACCAGATCTTCGTTGATGGTTGCTATTAGTCTGTCGATGTTGCTAGTGGGACCCGAAATATAGATTTGAAGGTCGTCTGCATATAGCTGATACTCACATTTCAGCTGCGCCGGTACACTGTTGATGTACAGACTAAACAGCAGAGCACTTAGACAAGACCCTTGTGGTGTGCCTTCAGGTACAGACCTTTCGGATGATGTTTGGCTTCCAATCTTGACAGCTTGACTACGTTGGCTAAGAAAAGCAGCCACAAGCTCACCAGCTTCATCCGAAAACTGGAACTCGCTGATCAGCTTGTTCTGTAGTCTTCGGTGGTTGACGCAGTTGAACGCAAGGGAAAAGTCGACCAGAACCATCACGGTGCAACGATTCTGATCGAGATTTGTGTAGATGTCGTGCGTTATTTTGACGAGTGCCGTTGTGGTACTAAATCCCTTCCTATACCCCGACTGATGCTTGGCCAGCAGTGGCCTGTTAGGGTTGTCTAGGTGCTCCGAGATTTGGTCGAGTAAGATTTTTTCCAGAATCTTCGACAAGGCAGGGAGGACGCTTATCGGCCTGAAATCTTTCGGTTGGCTCGGGTCTGTTGTTTTAGGGATCGGAGTAACAAGTGCTTTTTTCCATATCGAGGGATAGACTCTAGCGTCTATGATGGAGTTGAAGAGATGAGCTAGAACAGGAAGGATGTGCGGTCCGAGCATTTTCACAAATGAGATAGGAATATGATCTGAACCTGTGGCGTTGGTGTGGATTTCGGCCATTTTCCTCGCTACTTCCGCTACGGTGGTGTGTCGAAACCGCAATTGTTGATCAACCGATGCGCGATGTACAGGTTCGTTGGTCACAATAATGGGTTGATTTGGGGTGTCGGGGACAGGACGAAGTAGATTGTGCCCTTCCACGAAAAATCGGTTGAGTTGTTCTGGATCTGCTTGCTCGAGTTCCATAGCCTTCTTTGCGTTGTTGTGGATACCTTCGCGGCGAAGATTGTTCCACAGCTTTTTTGGAGGTAAATCACAACTAAAACGTCTTTCCGCATACTTCCGCTTGGCCGTCGAAATTAGCGATGAAACTCGATTGCGTTTAGCGGTGTAATCAATCCATTCATTGTTGCCTCTCCTTCTGTTGGGATTACGCAAAAACAACGCATGTGCAAGGTCACGGACTTGGATCGCCGCTTCAATCTCTCGAGTAATCCAGGGTGTCGATTTATCTTGTACGGTGATTGTCTCTTCTGGAGCGTGGAGGTCCATCAGATCAAGTATCGCGTTTGTAATTTGCTCTGCCTTCTCGTTAATGTCGTTGTTCTCGTAGATGTGTTGTAAGTCGAGAGCCACAAAGTCTGCTTGTAATCGAAGCTGGTCCACATTTTTGAATTTCCTTACAGCAATTCGCTGTGGAGGTGCACGATGTACCTGCACTTGGGAAATCAGATAGATAACCTCGTGATCCGACACACTGTTCGGACATGTCCTTGCCACGAGAACAGAATGTGGTGCATCGGTGACAAGCAGATCGATCGTTGTAGCGCTTCGTTCGGCGATCCGTGTAGGCGCGGTAGGCAGAATGGAGAGGTTGAAAAAATTGTGGATACGTGTTAGCGCTGCGAGATTACTAGACATTTGAGTAGCGGCTACGTTGATATTGTAGTCCCCGGTAATGTATAGTCTGTCGAAGCCAATGTCGTGTAGGTCAAACACAAGCTTCTCGTACGCTTGCGCAAAAAGTTGGTTGGAGCCGGAAGGATTGTAGATCACGGTGATACCAATCTTGAGATCATTTATGTTGGTTTGCAAAACGAGGTATTCTAGCCTGCAGGCGATGGGAACATCCGGATCAAACGTTGATTTTAGCACAGTCTTGTATTTCATGCCCTTTTGTACATAAATTCCTACACCACCGCACGACCTCGAACCACGTCCTCTTGCAGTAGGCAAAGAATGCCTGACGAAATTGAATCCAGGAATACGGACCGGGCCAACAGGAGCTGATGCTTTCAGCTTCGTTTCGGTGACAGCGAAGAAGTGGTATGGTGTTCGGTTGAGGATTGTTTTGAGCCCGTCAATATGTTTTTCCAGACCTCTCACGTTGAGATGTCCGATGCGTAGTTTGGTGTGATTTGTTCTTGGCATAGTCGTGTGGGTGAATCGTCAGCAAGTAGTATATGTTCACAGTTGGGAAAAGGAGAAGTTTTCTGCAGATTGCGCGTCGAAAAACTCAGTAGTGTCTCCAACTGTCTTGTCGGAGGAAATTAGTTCCAGAAGTTGCTTAATGCTTGAAACGGGTGTGTAGCGTTCATGACCTGGTAAGCGAACCGAGATGTGATCGTTTTTCACGTACACCGACTCGACATGTTTACGCTGTTTGAGACGCAGCGCAAAGTTTCGGACACGAAAGGAGTCCACAGACAGCATTTCATTAACCGTGAAGCGGTATTCAAGTGGCATTTCGGTAGACAGATTGCATAATTTGGCTTCTTTATGCTTGTCATAGTAACGCTTTAGCACTTGATTCCTAACCTCGCGATTGCTGAACTCCTCAAAAGTTGCTGGAGTCAACGTGCGGTCGGTCCACTTCGAGGGTTTAACGGGCAACCGGAAACATGTCTGGACATTGGAAAGCTCAACTTGTGCACCAAGGAAACAGAGAAAATCTTTTACAATCGATTGCACGTTCTCTCCTGGCCTGAATGGGACTTTGTTTATGGATATTCTGCAACAGTTGATACGCTGTGAACAGGAAGTAGCCAGTTTCGCTCCTACCTTGATTTCCTCCAACTTTTCGTCAATCCCTTCCACCAGCCTGATGTTAGCCAGCTGTTTTTCTTCGAACCGGTCTACTTCTGCCAGCTTAGTACGGAGGTAATCCATTTGCTTCCTGATGAGTGTTCGGGATTCGCTGGCTTCTTTTTGCAGCTTACCAACCGCTTGGATCAGTTCCTCAATCTGCTTCGATATCTCATCGATTCGGTTTCGATCATCAGGTGAACTATTGATCCGTGGCGTGAGGCTGCCGATTACGCAACATTTTCCACATTGGTAGATGTAGCTCTTGATGTCTTGGAAAATAGAATCGTTAATCCGAACGCAGGAGATGTGAAACCATCCAAGACACACATCGCAGCAAATCCATTCGATTTGTTTGTTTTTCGTCTTTTTTCCTCCTTTCCGTTTCCTAGCTGGGGGTGGTTCTTCGAATTCGCAAACACCGCAGATCTCTTCGTTTGACATAATGATACGCTCACTACTGCTGACGATTGACACTTTTTTTTTTACAGCTGCATCGAAACGAAAACAACGCAAACACTTTCCGCGATTGAGGTTAGAAACTTTAGGAGATGGTTTAAAACGTTTGAACTAAATTATCGCGGAAAAAATACGGAATTCACAACGAATAACGTCGGAGGACGTGTACAGATACTTTATTTGTTTGATCGTCTAATTTGTTGCTAATTTAATTAAAAATAAACTATTTTTCTTTTCGCGATTCGCGGAGCGAGAAAAAGACACGACCCGCTCGACAGCAGTGTTGCCACCAGTATGTAATAGCAGTAATAGCAGACCTTCTCCTCCTGTCGCTTAGTATACAGCTTCATTGCCCTCCCCGGATAAAAACTAACCATAGGGTGTTTGGTGAAAACCATTCCTGCACCATACAGTGTACCAGCTACAATAAAGTGTATTGTGATGAAATGGTTCGCTTAAAGCTTTGTACATTGTAGCTACTATACATTAACATTCGATTTTTATGTAACAATATATTATACTGATTTTCTTACGTTTGAACCATTCACTTTTCCGAAACATTATTTTTCCGTGCATTTTTGATTATTTATTCAGTTTTAGATTTTTTCCGTGCTTTATTTTGTCGATGTTTGTTACTTTTGTTATGCAAAGGAAAGGAAAAAGAAAAAAGTGATGAAGTTGAAACATCAATTTAAAGTCAATAAAATGTTTAAATCAGTGGTTAACCAGATGTCCTAAGAACTGCAGATCCAAGAGATATGGCGGGCTAGGTATGTAGAGTGCGATGAGAGAAATACGAATGTAGGTCAACCCGGAAAGACGCAGGTCAGATTACCGTAAATCAGTGGATGAATTCAACACTATTCTTTCTGTATTTGCATTTAGGAGAGTTTTATCCTCTTCTCTCATGTGAACTTGCCTTCGACCACAATAGAATCAAACGCGATTGACAAACTTTATCTTTTGACTATTTATTTTGACGTAGAGCCATCTTCAACATATGGACTGCACTGAACACTGATATGACTTCTAATATAGATTCGTCAGCGGATTCGCTTTTTAACCTAACTTATGTTTGAATCGAACTTGACAGTTTTCTCAAGAGTTGTTATGTATTTCTAACTTAAGTCAAACTGGAGCCTCAATATTGCAATAACGGTTAAGCACGCTGTAATTGTACTTATGTACCTCGTCACCCACTTCATGCAACTACATTAGTGGTCTAATAACACTTAGCGCGCTCGGCATAGTTCCATCATGCCGCTCAAAGTGTTGCCACAAATAATGTTTAGTTTGCAAAACCCGGTTATCTGGCTGGTGGGGCATGGGAGCCTAAGCTTCATCTGTTAATGCAATCAGAGACTACTCAGACTTAGACGTGGGCGATCCTATACATGAAGGGTTATCCAAAACGCTCTGGAAAATTCCCAAAGCGCATTCTAATAAATCTAGTAAGCCTAAGATGCCATTAAAAGGAGGAAAATGACTAGATAATATAACAATATATCAAGCCAAACATGTCTAAAGGTCCTATCTGCAGAAGAGAGGCTCTCGTTGGTTCACCTCTCTTTCGTTAATATCTCAGCTGTTTATTTGTATTATGATTATCTCCTTGCATTGAACGATGGTCAAAACAATCGTCTTTTGATTTGTACTGCAAAAATAGTTGAAAAGTGTATCATTGCATTGCAATAATTGAAAGAGAGAGTGAACAAAGAGAGCCTCTCAAATGCAGATAGGATCTATTGAAATGTTTGGCCTGATATGGTTTATGTAATGTAAAACGATACAACATAACAAAAGAGAACCATTCCAAAACCATTTGATTAAATGTATAACCAGTAGTGAAATTACAATTAAAAACAATTTATTTACGGTACATTTTATTGTTTGAATCCATTCATGTACCATACAATGTACGGTATATTTAAACCCACGTATCAGTATTTTGAACAATTCAATAACAATAAAATGTATGGTTTTGCAAAAAAATATATATGGAGAAAAGTATTTTTTTATATTGTTACGATACTTAACAACCCGTATAGTATATTGTAAAAATCTTATTTACAATTCACGGTATGGTATCTTACATTACATCTTATTGTTTTTGTATTTTTATTTTTACAGTGGTGTCTATTGTAAAAATATGGTTCCAAATAGTACTGTTACAATACAACGTTCGGTTTTTCTACTGTATTTTTTATTCGGGTCTCTTCTGGTTCACCGTGGTTTTCCCGTTCTGCTCGCCGTTGCCATTCGTCCACAAGCTTCTGCTTCACTAAATCGATGCTCAGATCCTCATCCTTCCGGCTTTCTAGGGCTGTCACCAATCCGGCGTAAGAATCTGGAACGCTCCGAAGAATCATCGCGATCTTCAGGGATGTTTCCATCGGCTGACCAGCGCACTGCAGCCGGTCGAAAAGCTCTTCTAACTCGAACAGATGTTTTTCCATTTCTTGTCCTTCGGTCATGTTCAGGTTGCAGATTCGTTTTACACACCAAAATTTTTGAAATGCTTCCAGCACACCAAAAATCAGCAAAAGAAATTGCTGAATTTCAGCAATATTTTTGCTGAACTTCAGCACAACTTTGCTGATCAGCTGTCAAAATTGCTGGATGGTTCAGCAAGTTGAAAAATAATTGCTGATACTCAGTAATTTGTATTGCTGAATGCAATCAGCACGCCAAAAATCAGCAAAGTTTGCTGATTACCAGCAAAAATATTTTGCAGTGTAGGAGGGACACCCGTGACGTCATGGTCGCCGACTCGTGATACGCCTTCAATTTCAGCCATACCTCCTTAGCCGTCGTAACATCCTTCACCAGGTGCATCTGGTTATCCGACAAAAACAGCACAATAGTTGCCAGTGCCTTCTGATTTCCTCGCTTCCAACTATTGGGAACCGAATCCGGTGTTGGCTCCTCAATCACAAACCAGTAATCATCTCGTATTAACAACATCTGCATTCTCACCTTCCAGGTCGAGTAATTACTGTTGTTCAGCAGAGGGATCGTGATTTTCTCAGACGTTTTCACTTTCAGTTCTTCTTTTCGTCACACCCGTACCAAATGTTTCGAAACGCACTGTTTGTCAACAATCCCATTCACAACTAGTCGGCGAGCTAGCTTACTCCGAAGGGGGAACCAAAACAATAACAAAACCTTCTCACTTCGCTCGGGATACAAATGGGCTACTAGCCTGTGCATGCCGGCAGGATATCGACATAAGGCTATCTGACGTTTGATCTCCTTTCTCTGTTTCGCTCCCGAGGAGGATAGGTTTGTTTTCATACGGAAACGTTTCCGTATGAAAATATTAAACAAAAAATTGCTATCTTCTGTGTCTGCTTGAGAGAGAAGGGTTATGAGCGCTAGATTGCCTTATACGAATGACACTAACTGCCGTTCTACGCATAGTTGTCCCATGTTGAAAAACTTGAAACTGAGAAAATCGCGATTGAAGTTTCAAACAGGTTTTTCATGTTTTTTGGCCAAATGGTACACCAAATCGGATTTAAGTTTTCATAGTATCGTTTGAAATCTGTTATATTTTCATGCCTGAAGTATTTCCAATCAAATATTTTTAAAAATATAGTGTTTTAAGCAAAAAAATGATTAGTGGGACTGTTATGCCTAGAAATGTGGTCCTGTTGGCAAAATTTCTACGCATATCAGTCCCACGATAATTAGTCGTCTCTTTTCACGCTCGATGTGGTCTGTTCTGTACTTTTTTGTTTTATTTTTTAATAACAAACAATGTTAACTTCTCTTATAACATTTTAAGACTCTCTTGCACAAGGCTCAAATGTCTCAAGACAAAACGGAGCCGACAGACCACATAAGAGTGACATCACATTTTAACACTTTCTTAATAATCGGGTAAGTAGGAACTAGGTGAGTGACTTGGTGAATAAGAAGTTGATTAAAGATTTGATGTGTGATTAGTGAATTAGTGAATGTGAGGTGCTCCAAGTTTAAGTGAGTTGGTGATTGAGTCAGTTACGAATTAGGAAAGTTACAGTTTATAGGGAGTTGCCCCGTTAATTTTAATGTGTTGGTAAGAGAATTGTTAAGTTGGTGAGTGTGTGGGATAAGGTACACCGGGGCAAGTTGAAACGGGTGGGGCAAGATGAAACAGCGGGTTAACATGATGTTTTCTAATGATAATAAACAGTTTGATCGCCATAACACATAGTTTTTGATTCAAACAATCTTTTAACGAAGGATAAATTACCAAATTGTATTGAAATCTGTTTCAAAACTTCGTGTTTCATCTTGCCCCACCCGTTTCAACTTGCCCCGGTGTACCTTAGTAAGTAAATGAGTTAGTGAGTCAGTGAGTGACATAGTGAATAAGTGAGTTTGTTGGTTTATGAGTATGTGAGATCTATTCCGTAGGAGTGAGTGTATTAGTAAGTGAATTAGTGAGTTAGTAAGTGAGTGATAAAGTATGGGTTTTGTGGCCGTGCGGTTAGCAGCGCCAGCCATTTAGGCGTATTGATATCCACGTAGTGTGACTTCGATTTTCACTCCAGTCTGAGGAAACTTTTCATCAAACGAAGTATTCTTTATTGGGCCACTGGGTGTCGTACACTCAAATCTCCATTAAAGAAATAAGTCGGGGATATTTAAATGTATTCATTACGTAAATGGATCCATTTTTTTTAACTTAAATAGCTCTTTCATCGCAGTTTACGTCGAAATATATACAGTATTATCGAAATAAGCGATTAGAACGTAAGCCAAAACGTTATAAGGTTGGGAAGGTCTTTAGCCGAAAAGGTCTTTAGGCCGAAAAGGTCTTTAGGCCGAAAAGGTCTTTAGGCCGAAAAGGTCTTTAGGCCGAAAAGGTCTTTAGGCCGAAAAGGTCTTTAGGCCGAAAAGGTCTTTAGGCCGAAAAGGTCTTTAGGCCGAAAAGGTCTTTAGGCCGAAAAGGTCTTTAGGCCGAAAAGGTCTTTAGGCCGAAAAGGTCTTTAGGCCGAAAAGGTCTTTAGGCCGAAAAGGTCTTTAGGCCGAAAAGGTCTTTAGGCCGAAAAGGTCTTTAGGCCGAAAAGGTCTTTAGGCCGAAAAGGTCTTTAGGCCGAAAAGGTCTTTAGGCCGAAAAGGTCTTTAGGCCGAAAAGGTCTTTAGGCCGAAAAGGTCTTTAGGCCGAAAAGGTCTTTAGGCCAAAAAGGTCTTTAGGCCGAAAAGGTCTTTAGGCCGAAAAGGTCTTTAGGCCGAAAAGGTCTTTAGGCCGAAAAGGTCTTTAGGCCGAAAAGGTCTTTAGGCCGAAAAGGTCTTTAGGCCGAAAAGGTCTTTAGGCCGAAAAGGTCTTTAGGCCGAAAAGGTCTTTAGGCCGAAAAGGTCTTTAGGCCGAAAAGGTCTTTAGGCCGAAAAGGTCTTTAGGCCGAAAAGGTCTTTAGGCCGAAAAGGTCTTTAGGCCGAAAAGGTCTTTAGGCCGAAAAGGTCTTAAGGCCGAAAAGGTCTTTAGGCCGAAAAGGTCTTTAGGCCGAAAAGGTCTTTAGGCCGAAAAGGTCTTTAGGCCGAAAAGGTCTTTAGGCCGAAAAGGTCTTTAGGCCGAAAAGGTCTTTAGGCCGAAAAGGTCTTTAGGCCGAAAAGGTCTTTAGGCCGAAAAGGTCTTTAGGCCGAAAAGGTCTTTAGGCCGAAAAGGTCTTTAGGCCGAAAAGGTCTTTAGGCCGAAATGGTATTTTGGCCAGGTCTTGGCGAAATGACCTTGTTCAATACCTGAATTATTCGACCCTTACGTCCTTTTCGGCCTAATTACCTATTCGGCCTAATGAATTTTTCGGCCTAATGACCTTTTCGACCTAATGGCCTGTTTTGCTTAATGACCAACAAAGCATACAACTGATTAAGCTTTTGTATAAATTTTAAATGACAAGAAATATGTACATATTGCCTGTTGCGAAGATTTATAGATTCCAATGCAAAAAAATGATTAGGCTTATTTTCAGCGTAGGTGCATTACAAATGTTTGTTTAGAATGCAAAACTATTATTAAATGTGTACTTAACAACGTAGCGTAATATATTCACCAGGACGTGGTCTGTTTATAAATCTGTGGGCCCACGCAAGAAAAATCCACGCAACTAATTTTCGCGCAGGAGTCTAAACAGGTGGAATCTCCGCAATATCATTGAAATATGTACAACAACTTAAGTTTCAAAACATTCTCCACCATGCCTTCCTCTGTTTGTATGGGTCATATGAATAGGAACCCCTGCAAAGATTGGGAGTGATTTGCCATTAGAGGCTTCATGCTTTATGTATCTTTATTTGAATATGAAGGGTCAGAATGCCGTTGGTAATGGTACGGTTCCATATTCATCCTATTCGAAAACAAGCGGTTACGGTACTATGTTCACTTTTAATACAAATACAATAATAAGAATACAGGTCGGACTCGATTATCCGGAGTCGGGTTCTGATACTTCCCACAATAATATCTCGCAAACGAAATGCTGTAAAAAGCTGAAATTTTGATTGATCAATAATCAAAGTTGGATTAACAAAATGTCAAAAGTTCAGCTTTAAAGATCATTCCGTTCCCCAGATATAGGTTTGAGAAGCATCCGAACCCGACTCCGGATAATCGAGTCCGGGCTCTCTCATTTCTTTTGCATATACACAGAAAGCCGCTTCTCTACGACACAACTTACTAACAACAGTTTACTCAAAAATACACATACTCATCAAGTCTCTGAGCGTCTAGGTCACTTGTTTATAAAGTTACTCAATAACTCATTAACACATTCATTCAAAGCAGTCACTCACATACCCATCAACCCATTAATAAACCAACTCACTTATCAAATCACTCGCTTATCATCTTGCTCATTTACTCATCAACCCACACATTTACAAAATCTCGCTCACCAAGTCACTCACTTACTCTTCAATTCACTTACTCGGTTGATCTCTCATTATTTGATATATTGATTGCTTGTTCAGTACCTCCAGCAGTTCGTCTTCGATTTGGGTTTAACCCAAAAGTGTTCATTTTGTTTTCTAAATAGGCGATAACTAAGCCGATCACTTACCGACACACTAATTCAATCAAATTATTGGAATAACATATTGAAATATAAAAGTGAAACTCATCAACTCACTTACCAACAATATTTTAAGCTTGCTTAAATTCTGAAAATTTTCACATACACCAGTCATTCAATTCAGCAACCTCTTTGTCATTATATTGGATCGGCTTCGTCATGCTTTACGACATTTGAGCCTCTTAATTTAGTTAAAATGTTTATGTTTGGTTTATGAGCTCAACGCGCATTACAGCAATATTTTAGTTTAGATTGAAACTGCAAGTTGCGAAGATATAACAGTTTTTGTTTAACTGAAAAACAAGTTTGGTTCCAGCTGGAGCGTAATGCCAACATAAAAGAAGAGTTTATACCATGCAGTATTGAAATAGCCATGCTATAAGGTGAAGTAAGTTACTAGAAATGCTTAATGTATCGGTTTTACGTAGAAATTTTATAGTGGGACTGTTATGCGTAGAATTTCAGTTATGGGACAGACATGCGTAGAAATTCAACAGTGGGACAATTTGACTTGACATGCTTTTTATTGAGTCTTCGAACAAAGTATGTTATTTTTTAATGTTATATGAAAATATACGTATAAATAGAGTGCCTGGTGCAAAAAAGTCAAAATCGTCAAAAAGTAACATGGGACAACTATGCTTATAACGGCAGCTAATGAGTGGAGCTTTTTTGTCGACCATCTAAAGCTTTCAACAGCGTTCGACATAGGCCTTTTCATGTGACAGGTCCGTCTATGCATTTGTTTACAAAGCTTAAACAACAGATGCTAGCACGGATCTGTCATCTCCATAGAAGAACTGTCAAAGACTCGAAAAATCAGCTGATTTAAGACGGCAAATGAAAAGGCCTATTCGATAAGAAAATCTTATTGGAATCTAATTAGAATAGTAAACAACAGTTTTTCCCATTGAACCTTCATTGACTGAAATTCAATTCAACCGTTATTTTAATTTTCAGGTTATAATATCTCACAAATCGCAAAAATCGCAACCTGAAATGTTTAGCAAATACACACCAAGAGGTATATTTTGGTGTTTTTTTTTAATATTTGATCTTTTGTAATAGCATTAGTAAAGGTGGTGCCTCTCCAAATTTTCGACAGTATGTTTGCCTAGTATTGATGGGTATTTGATAAACAAATCAGGTTGCGATTTTTTGCATTTTGTGAGATATGTAATCTGAAAATTACACCATTTTTTCGATTTTTATAATTTTTTTCTTCATTGTCTAATTTTTTTATCGTTTCTCGTAAAAACATCAAAAAATCTCAAAAACTGATTTTTGACTACAGATTTTTTCTTTTTAAAATAACTCCAAAACAAAACAGTAGGCTGTGGAATTTTGACGTCTAAGAAAGTGTTGTTTATTTTGTTAAAATTAACAATTTTGCCGAAGACGTGAAGTCTCTAGGACGTAAAACTAAAAAGTTAGATGGTGGCGCACCCTATGCGGATTAGTTATGAACTATTAATTTCTTCACAATTAGCTTCTTTAGCGGTGTTGAGATAATTCCATATTCTGAATCTGCACGCCAAACTGGGACAACATCCAAATTTTCATGAATTTTGGTTCTCGGGAACCTATTTAAAAATCAATATGAAGTTTTTATGGGAGCGATTTGATGAATCACCCCTTGTCGGGTTTTGTTTTGGGCGGAGCTTTCAAGCAGTTGCCGAGCTGTCAAAAGGTGATTTTGAAAAATCGCTTTGAAATTGATTTAGGTATCAAAATAATGTTCTAAAAAGGCAGACAATTAAACGTTCCATAATAAATACAAAATTTCCCATAAATAATTCCAAAAGTCCCAGTGAAGAAACAGGGGTGTGATCAGTAATAAATTACAAAAGTTCCATAAACAAATAAAAAAATGCATAAATAAATCAAAAGTTTCCATAAATAATTGATTTTTGAGCAATTAAAAAAGTCAAAAATGCCATGAATAAATCAACTGTTGCAATAAAAAAAGCCATTTTTCCCACCAAATAACTTCGAATTTTCCATAAATAAATCCGATATTTCCATAATAAATTAGAAAATTCCCAATAAAATAATTTTGAAAAAGCAATAAAAAATTCAAAAAATGCCATAAAAAATGACTAAATAACCCATGAAAAACAAATGCAGGAAAGTATGAGGCAGTGAAATGCTGAATCGCACTTATATGACTGTAACGACTGAAAAGCCAGCCTAACTATGATTGCAGTTTACCGAGCAATCGCTTGCTGTCCGAACTCGCTGTCCGCTCGTCGGACCTAAAAAAGGGATAACATCTATGTTTGCATTATACCGGGCAAATTCTTGGATCTGTGGTTTGCCTAGAACCGAAACGATGCAGTTGCGGTGCATCGAATATCGGAAACTTCGGCGGCCTTCTGCCACCTCAGTTCATCAATCCTCTATGCGGCTTCACCGCATGGTCTATGTGTTTTTTGGCTTTAAATGCATTTACGATTATTGATCGTTTTTTGACATTTATTGATAATTTAGTTTTTCGTTTATTGCATTTTTTGAATTATTTATTGCTTCTTAGATATTTTTTTATTGTGAATTTTCTAATTTATTATGGAAAAATCGGATTTATTTATGGAAAATTCGAAGTTATTTGGTGGGAAAAATGGCTTTTTTTATTGCAACAGTTGATTTATTCATTGCATTTTTTACTTTTTTAATTGCTCAAAAATCAATTATTTATGGAAACTTTTGTTTTATTTATGCATTTTTTTATTTGTTCATGGAACTTTTGTAATTGATTACTGCTTACACCCCTGTTTCTTCACTGGGACTTTTGGAATTATTTATGAAGAATGATCACTTTCTTATGAGTCGTTTATATTTTAGCCTTCTAAAAATCTGAAAAAAATCATACTGGTTTAAAAAAAAGTAGTCTTTCATATGAAATTGAAAAATCAATATTTTTTTTCCTAAGTGCTCCTAATTATTGTCGGGCCGCCACCAAACCGGACTTCGCACAATCAAGTCGCGACGCAACCCAACTCGCGACGTTTTTTAATCATGTCAAAAGTAGTGCGCATCCTTCCCGTTGTTGTCAGCAACACAGCGCACTAGATGCGAAACAGTTGCGACACTTGTGGACCAATAAAATGGCAATTTTTGATTGAATGTCTGTCTTCATTCCAACCGGATAGACAATATTACAAAAAAAAGTTGTCGAAGACACTATGTGCCGGAAATGCTTCTTTTCGGAGTAATTACTTTTAGCCCGCTAGATTGCTATCCTGGCCTTCAGTGCATTGTGACAGCAGTCGAGTTATGTCAAACACACAAGGCTACGGTGGTGCTATTTATTCATTTCATGACGACTGCTTTAGTAATTTTAATGATACTTTAAAAGGTTCAAAATTGAATACACTCATTCGAAAAGGGTATTCTGCTTAGAGGAGATGCTGAGGAAGATTACAAATGGTAGTCGAAATACGCGTATCAGTCAAAGGATAAGCATTAGAGGGCGGAATCAAAATATACAAAACTAATTCATTATTTAATTAATTTAAGACATTTTGTCAGATGGAGGTCGTTACAATGAAATAATAACACTAGTTTACAAAATAAAACGAAAGTCGTGAACTTCTGTCAACGACCAAAATTTTTGAAGCATATTTTAGCGCTGATTTCGGAACCGTGCTTTAAAAAAAAATAAAGTAGAACCGTTTTTGAGTTTTAGCTCAATATCGAGTTTTACAACTTTTTAAAATATGGAATTTAATAAGATTCAAATATCTTGCGTATTGATCAACTAATTTTAAATCTTTTTCCATAAATTAAAAGCTGAATATAATACCATTCGATCACCTGAATGCAGGTTTTGCATCAGATTGATGAAAATCAAGATATTGGTGAGTTTTGGGGACGATCTCCTTAAATTTTAGCAAAATTTTCAAAAAATATGAAGAAATATATTTTTTTCTATGAGAAAAAAAACAATCTAAAAATTCTTTTTCAACGTTTATTTGACATATCATATGTGGGTGAGTTACAGTAAAAAATTCAGCTCGATCGGAGCATTGATTACGGAGAATGAGATGTGTGAAGTGAGCGACTTTGCTTAAAAATAGAACAAAAATCGATTTCAAATCATCAACCTTGTATGGAAAGTCGAAAAAATTTCCGCTCTACTGTAATTTTTTTCCTTCGCGTTTTCGAACTCAGGGCATGATTCCAGTGCTGAAAAAATCATTTCGTCATATCTAAATTCAATCACCTACAGCTCATTTAAGAAGCCAAACCTGAGGATATGGTATATGAAAAACTTGTGCGGCTAGACCAGTTCTACAAGAAAGTCACGGAAAAAATGCTATTTTTCGAATATTTAAGGTAAATGTCACGGACTACCTTCGAAAAATCCCAATGATATTCACGGTGAATATCATTTGGCATTTTTCAAAGGTAGTCTGTGACATTTATCCTAAATATTCGAAAAATAGCGGTTTTTCCGTGACTTTCTTGCAGAACTGGTCTAGCCGCACAAGTTTTTCATAAACCGTATTCTCAGGTTCAGCTTCTAAAATGAGCTGTAGGTGGTTGAATTTAGATATGACGAAATGAAATTTTCAGCACTGCATGATTCTATACCAAAAATGATCATCAGCTTACCGAGTTCAAAAATGCTGTAAACTAGTGTAATTTAATTAAACTTCCAACCGTTGAAAAAAAATCACCTTTCTAGTTTGTAGTTTTGCATTAATTTAACGAAAAAATGTATTAAGAAGGATTGAATTTCCAGCTGTTGTTATACTTGCAGTAACTGTTTCTAATTAATTTTGTTAGTTCTAAGCTAATTTGATCTTCCATTATTTTTTTTCATTTACGAATAATAATCTTTGAAGTATTACTTACCTTCACGTAAGTATATTATCGTCGCGGTTGAAGCATTTTTTTTTTCAAATAAACAAGGATGGGATCATTCATTTGCAATCATTTACATTCACTTGCGAATATCTCGCTTCAGAAACATTGTAGTAAAAACTAATGTATGGAGCACTTTTTCATTTTTGTACTTTGTAGAACAATTTACTAGTACATACATACATTTATTTGTTCAACATCATTAAGACAAGACATAATCAACAATAGTACGCCACAATACTCGGTTTGTGGCTGCCGCTCTCCATCCTCGGTCGCGCCCAATGCTCGCCAAATCACGCTCCACCTGGTCCGCCCATCGTGCTCTCTGCGCTCCACGCCTTCTTGTGCCAACCGGATCCGTTGCAAACACCAGTTTTGCAGGGTTGTTGTCCGGCATTCTTGCAACATGCCCTGCCCAACGTATCCTTCCGGCTTTGGCCACCTTCTGGATGCTGGGTTCGCCGTAAAGTGCAGCGAGCTCGTGGTTCATCCTTCTCCGCCACACACCGTTCTCCTGCACACCGCCGAAGATCGTTCTTAGCACGCGTCGCTCGAAAACTCCGAGTGCTTGCAGGTCCTCCTCGAGCATGGTCCATGTCTCGTGCCCGTAGAGGATCACCGGTCTTATCAGCGTTTTGTACATGGTGCATTTGGTGCGTGGGTGAATCTTTTTCGACCGCAGTTTCTTCTGGAGCCCGTAGTAGGCCCGACTTCCGCTGATGATGCGCCTCCGAATTTCTCGGCTCACGTTGTTGTCAGCCGTCAGTAAGGATCCGAGGTAGACGAATTCCTCCACCACCTCGAAAGTATCCCCGTCTATCGTAACATTACTACCCAGACGGATCCGGTCGTTTTCGGTTCCACCTACCAGCATGTACTTTGTTTTTGAGGCATTCACCACCAGTCCGACCTTTGCTGCTTCGCGTTTCAGGCGGGTGTACAGTTCTGCCACCGTTCCAAATGTTCTAGCGATAATGTCCATGTCGTCCGCAAAGCACACAAATTGACCGGATTTTGTGAAAATCGTTCCCCGGCTGTTGAGCCCGGCTCGTCGCATCACACCTTCCAGCGCGATGTTGAAGAGTAGACATGAGAGTCCGTCACCTTGTCGCAGTCCCCGGCGAGATACGAATGAACTGGATAGTTCACCCGAAACCCTTACGCAGTTTTGCTTTAATCAGTCTAGTCAGCTTCCCAGGAAAGCCGTTTTCGTCCATGATTCTCCATAGCTCTGCGCGGTCGATACTATCGTATGCCGCTTTGAAGTCGATGAACAGGTGGTGCGTTGGGACCTGGTATTCACGGCATTTCTGGAGGATTTGCCGTACGGTAAAGATCTGGTCCGTTGTCGACCGGCCGTCGATGAGGCCGGCTTGATAACTTCCCACGAACTCATTTGTTTTAGGTGACAGACGACGGAAGATGATCTGGGATAGCACTTTGTAGGCAGCATTCAAAATAGTGATCGCCCTGAAGTTCTCACATTCCAAATGGTCGCCTTTCTTGTGAATGGGGCAGATTACCCCTTCCTTCCACTCCTCCGGTAGCTGTTCGGTTTCCCAGATCCTGACTATCAGCCGATGCAGACAGGTGGCCAACTTTTCTGGGCCCATCTTGATGATTTCAGCTGCGATACCATCCTTACCAGCTGCTTTGTTGGTTTTGAGCTGGTGAATGGCATCCTTAACTTCCCTCAGCGTGGGAGTTGGTTCATTTCCGTCCTTCGCTGCACTGGCGTCGTCGTTCCTTCCGTTGCCGTGCCTACGTTCTCCACGCCGTTCAGGTGCTGATCGAAGTGCTGCTTCCACCTTTCGATCACCTCACGTCCATCCGTCAAGAGGCCTCCGTCTTTATCCCTGCATATTTCGGCTCGCGGCACGAAGCCGTTGCGGGATGCGTTGAGCTTCTGATAGAACTTCCGTGTTTCTTGGGAACGGCACAGCAGTTCCATTTCTTCACACTCCGCTTCTTCCAGGCGGCGCTTTTTCTCCCGAAAGAGGCGGGACTGCTGTTTCCGCTTCTGTTTGTAACGTTCCACGTTCTGTCGAGTCCCTTGCTGCAGCATTACCGCCCTCGCTGCGTTCTTCTCCTCCAAAACCGTTCTGCACTCTTCGTCGAACCATTCGTTACGTCGATTCCGTTCCACGTACCCGATGGTGCTCTCGGCTGCGTCGTTGATGGCTGCTTTCACTGTACTCCAGCAGTCCTCTAGAGGGGCCTCATCGAGCTCGCCCTCGTCTGGCAACGCGGCTTCGAGATTCTGCGCGTATGCTGAGGCGACATCCGGTTGCTTCAGTCGCTCTAGGTTGTACCGTGGCGGTCGCCGGTACCGTACATTGTTGATGACGGAGAGTTTTGGGCGCAGTTTGACCATCACCAGATAGTGGTCGGAGTCGATGTTGGCGCCACGATAGGTCCTGACGTCGATAATGTCGGAGAAGTGCCGTCCGTCAATCAGAACGTGGTCGATTTGAGATTCCGTCTGCTGTGGTGATCTCCAGGTGTAACGATAAGGGAGGCTGTGTTGGAAAAAGGTGCTACGTATGGCCATATTTTTGGAGGCGGCGAAATCAATGAGTCGTAGGCCGTTTTCGTTCGTTTGCTGGTGGGCGCTAAACTTACCAATCGTCGGTCTGAATTCCTCCTCCTGGCCTACCTGAGCGTTCAAATCTCCTATGATGAACAATTTACTAGTGTAACGCCAATAATAAAGCCAACAGAAGGCAGCAAACGCAACTCCACGGCGTGAATGTAATTTACACAGCTCGTTCACGAATTTGGAATGCGTGTGTGACCCTAATGCTACGGTGCTAATCGTTGTTTTCCACATGCAAATAGGTCTAATTGTAGTCCATTTACGGTTCTCTGTAGTCAAGGCATGACTTCAATCAGATCGTCCAAAATTTCTACAGTTCGTTGATATCACAAACATTATACAGATGTTCAAGTATTGGTGCAAATAAGAGCGAAAAAAATCGTTGAAAACAATCCTTGGTGATTATTTTGAGTGTTCATGTTTTGTAAGGACGGATTCGGACAATCCTTCGAGATATTCAGGAAATATTAACAGTACTACAAGGACAACACATGTTCTATAGATGTCTCCCATTACCTATGGGGTCAATAAGGGAATAATATCTCGTGGTTAATTTCATTTGAAAACAACAAACGCAAATGTAGACTTGAATGGTTCAAAAATGATGAATACCCCAAGAACTCAAAAGAAACCTATCGGAAAATCTCAAATTCGAACCTGTAGCAACATCAACTATCATTAGTAAACGGAATGTGCAAACTCCCATTAAAATACTTCGTTAAGAAGAAAGTTATGGGGGTGTAAATCGTACTTGGCCTTTTTTCGCCCGACTTGACCCAGTGATCCACTGGCCTTACTCCGTCCAGAAGTCCAAGAAAATTTTGATCCCATATATTTCCAAAACTATAGTGTTGTGCGAGTTTGTGTTCAAAATTTGGTTAAATTCTGTTAAGAAATGGGCTGTTGGCGATTTTTTGAACTTTCATTTTTTACCTGGGGTTCAACGGGTTAAGTAAAACATCTTGCTCCTCCCTCCCCATCCTATACTTAATACTGGTCAATTTACTTCAAATGCGTACCTTCAAGAACCGGCATCCCTCGAAAATAAGTCGAATACTGTTTAGTGTAATGCGTGCTGATTTACTAATATCGAGATACTCCAGCCACGGCAAGCAGGCAACAATTACCTGTACCGCGTCATCATCTATACCGGGACAACCTCGCAGCGTAAGTGAACTTATTCTGGGGCAATTGGTGAACAAATGTTGCAATCCTTCCTTCGAAATCTGGAAAGAAAAATATAGCAGTATTTTTATGCTGTTTGGTACGGATGTTACAAATAATTTCAAACTTATAAACTATTCTAAATTTGAAACGCCAACTGCAAATATATACATTTCATAACACAAGCATACCGATGAAGTATAAAGCATGATGTTAGGTCTTACTAAACTATAAAGAAAAAATATCAGCAAGAGTGCCTTTCTTTCTCTAATCTTGTGAGCTTCTCATGAAGCCGTTCTTGTCCTTAATTTTCCATTGCTCTGTACGGTCTATACAAATCGCATGCCTCTTCGAAATTGATGGACGCGGAATCGAAAGCGGACGCGTCAAAATCTACGAAATGCGTTGAATCAAAAGAGAATAAGATATTCTCGCCATTTCTGGAGGATTGGCTGTACAGACAGTGGTACGACCGGCCGTTGACAAAACCAGCCTGACAGAAGAGGATTCGGGTAGCTCTTTGTAGGCGGAATTCGAAACAGGTATCGCCAGGAAGTTGTCACACTCTAATTTGTCGCCTTTCTTGTAGAATCTACATATAATTTATTATATGTAGCGCTTTGAAATCAAAACTTTATGCCAACATGTATTACAATCATCAAATGCATTTGTATCATACCAACAGATACCAACGCACAATGCCACAATGGTCCGAATTCACGTTTTAGCAGGAAAAAAATCCGTATCTCTGTTTTCGTTAGTTTTAGGCATTTGGTGTCTTCAAAAAAGTTGTTTGAATTTGTTTGCTGCATCTTTTCCAAAAAAATTGATTAGGGTGGTCCTCGTCTTAGCTCAAATCTGGAATAGAACATTTTAATTTTAAGTCATATGCGATCGAGTTCTTCAGCAGAGTTGTAGGCAATGGTATTTTAAACAACTTTGCCGAATACGCCGTTTATCTAACTCTTAATTTGAACATAGTAGGTCAATTTTAAGTTTTGACTTAGGGTGAGCCACCCAAAAACGGGTTTTTCGCAATAACTTTTTTATTTGATTTTTTTTCGAAGATGTGAGCTTCGGAGCAATTGAAGAGCAAGTAATGCCGCATATTTATTCTGAACATTGCATGTTGCTAGGTCTTGTCATTCAAATGTTATGGGCAATTTTGACTTAAAAACAACAATGTCTTCTAATGCTTATATCTCATGGAGCTGGTAAAATAAAAAAAGTTCTTTAAGCGGCATTTGGAAGGTCACATATAAAGCCAAATTTGGAGCAAAAATTACAAGAACGTTATTTTTTAATTGGAATAAATCGACTCCAAAAATCTGGATGTATGACTTGTAAGTAAGTGTATGACTTAAAATTAAAATGTTCTATTCCAGATTTGAGCTAAGACGAGGACCACCCTAATCAATTTTTTTTGGAAAAGATGCAGCAAACAAATTCAAACAACTTCTCTGAAGACACCAAATGCCTAAAACTAACGAAAACAGAGATACGGAATTTTTTTTCCTGCTAAAACGTGGATTCGGACCATTGTGCAATGGTCCACGAACCAGATTTACGAGGAAAGATGCATTCAGCGCCTTCAAATGATTTTCTAGATTAATATGGTCTTCCACAAAGTTGTTCCTAAAAATAAGGCCCTCTTTTCAGTATACATGAAAATTAGGGTGGTCCATATTTTCATAGAAATTGGTAACCAAACTTTTTTTATTTGCAAGAATAACTATATATATTCTTCGGCAAAGTTGTAGATCCATCAATTTTGAGTAAGTTTGCTGAAGACACTTTTTATGTAGCTTTAAAATTGACCGATCTAGAGGTATTTTTCTGAATAAGCTTAGGGTGGTTCAAGAAAAACCGGTTTTCTGGCGTTAACTTTTTCAGTTTCGATTTTTCATCAAAGTCGCCCAAGAATTTGGTTCAAAAGTTACAGGCATTTTTCATAAAAAATCATAGTTTTTTAAAAAGGTGCTATGACGGGTTGGGGCAAACATAAAAAATTAGAGGGGTGTTATTTTTGTAACTCAAGTGAAAAATACTTGAAAAGTGCCTATTTTTCTAGAAAATCATCAATATCTTTTGAACGGAATGACGTAGCTACATTCTCAGCGCACGAAAATGTGCGTTTTTAAAAGCTTTAAATGTTCTTAGACAACTTTGATGAGAAATTTGAAATAAAAAGATACACGTTTAAACTGTTTTGACCAAATTTGGAGCATTTTCCCATAGTTTTCATAGGGTGACACTAGAACAAATCGTTTTATTGCTTTATCTTTTTTGTTTCAAATTTCTCGTCAAAGTCGCCTAAGAACCACTTTTAGAGCTTCCAAAAACGCGTATTTCCGTGCGCGTTGTTGTTACGTCATTCCGTTAAAAAGATATTGATGATATTCTAGAACAAATAGGCACTTTTCAAGTATTTTTCACTTGAGTTACAAAAATAACACCCCTCTAATTTTTTGATATGTTTTAACAACATTTCTTCTTTTGAATGCGGGCAAAAGATATTTTTTTATGTTTGCCCCAACCCATGATAAACCCATTTTAAAAAACTATGATTTTTAAAGAAAAACGCTTGTAACTTTTGAACCAAAAGAGATAACGACCATCTTAGCGCACGAAACGACGCGTCTTCAAATGCTCTACAAGTGTTTTTTTGATGAAAAATCGAAACTGAAAAAGTTAACGCCAGAAAACTGGTTTTTCTTGAACCACCCTAAGCTTATTCAGAAAAATACCTCTAGATCGGTCAATTTTAAAGCTACATAAAAATGTCTTCAGCAAAGTTGCTCAAAATTAATAGATCTACAACTTTCCCGAAGAATTCATTTATTTAGTATTACATCAAATTCAAGATAAAACTGACCCAAGTAACAATTTCAATTCCTTTTAGATTTGATTATTTTTATGGAAGCTTTATCACAGCATGACCAATTCATGGAACATTTGTAGTTGTTTTTATCAAGAGAAAACAATTTTCGTTCGTTTGCGGTTTTTAAGTTGTCTTCAAGTTAATTTTGAAATTCGCGCATAAAACAACTGAATTTACAAGAGCATTAAATCTTATAATAAGTTTTAAGGCGTATTTGAAGTTATTTTCAACACATAACATTAACATATTTTATTAAAAGTTTATTCAAGTGCATTTCATCTGACTAATCCTCCTTTAAAAACTTCTTGCAGCCTTCTATTCTTGAGGTAGAGCCATTACTCTGGAACAAGAACTATGCGAAATAATAATAAGACAACGAACTATTTTTCAATCCAAATAATGAATGTAACAAATTGGTTGAAAAACCGCGTTTCCATGCAAATATAAACACATAAACATGTTTGCTCACTGATAATTTAGCCATTCTTGTGCTAAAAAGTAATCTTGTCAACGAAATAATGATTTTACGGCCAATCAAAAATGCGAGTAGTTGGCTTCTGTCGTCCTGCCTTCAACCAGTTCCTCACACAGGCCACAGCTATGCGAATCGAAAATGAAATGGGTACTTACTGTGACTCTGCTCAAGCTGATGCCAAATAGCGTTATTTTTGTAAATTGCACTTTATTATTAAATGCAAAAATACAGGGAAACAAAATAGAATTGGCAAATATTGACGCGAAACACCGCGAAATGTACAGAAACAACTTTCTAGCTCCAAAAAGGTAAACAAACAATTGTCAAAGGCTGTTACTCTTGAATAAAACGAATAAGTTTCATTTAAGACGAACAAATCTGCCTTAAGATTATCACTAGTAAAATCAATCTTCAATAAATGTTGTAGATTTCATGCAAGGCGACTTGGTTCCATCATTGTTTTGAGGTGGTTTGGATTGAAGGTAATAACAATTGATGGCGGCTGCATGAGTTTTGTTCGCTTGGAACGGCAGCCATGTTTAGAAAGAATTGAAAAAGTGGCGTAGACTTGTGTTTTTATAGGAAATTTATGTCTTCGTATATTAATGAATGATATTATTTTTGAGGCGCTTTGTCATTTTCGTATGTTTTGGGTGGCATATCAACGACAAAGTGGGTACGACACGGAAAATTTTGATTCCCTGTCATCAATGATCTGTCAGGCAATTTTAATGCTTTAGCCATTTCAATTTGATGAAAATTAATTCACAGTTCATTTAACATTTCATCCACGAAACAAAACTTGTCCGCATCTGAATAATGCTTAGGTAAAAGATTTCATTTATCATGCACTATTAGCACTTTTGAGAAAGACAGCTAAAAGATCAACATGCCTCAAGTTATTCTTGTTAAAGATTTATGAAGTTCTTATAATCAATCATCAGTGTAAGTACATAAATACAACTAGTTTCAAAGCAGTCTTCAAAAGCAGTCTTGAAGATCTCCCGAAGAGTGGGCCAGATTAGTCTTATGGATATTTTATGCCTGTTTAATCTCGGATTTGCAAAACAAAGAGCTTTATTGCTAAGTTTTATTATTCAATCTTAGAAATTACTTCAGGATTGCCACAAAAGTATAATTGCTACTTGGGTGAAACAACAATATTTCTCCATAATACACGGTTCGTGGCCAGGGAATGAAATTATCAGCAAATTGAGACGAAAAACGGCGTTTTTCGAGCAACCGATTTTTTCTGTTTTACTTGTCCTGTGAGAAATGTTTATCGGTCGTTGCTGTTTGTCCCCGATCAAAGATAGCCGAAAACTGGAAATCTTTTTTTTCATTTTCGCTATCCAACTTTATCGCCTGCAAAGTTATCGCGATAATTATCAGAAGGCAAATAACAAAAAATTTCCGCTAACAGGATTCGAACCTAGACCCTCCACAAAAATGTGTATGAGCGCGCACCATAACCACTCGACCACACAAGCTGCTCGAGAGAGGAAATTTTATACATAAAAGCTACAGTCGGTGACAACGGGACTACGGCAAGGCAAACAAAGAGCAGAAAGCAAACCAGTCAACTTTTCATTGGAGATGATAATCGATTCTCGGCGCTGCGGAACGAGCGAAAACACATTCTCGGGAGAAACCCGGGTCTGAATTTATCGCACGTCTTTTTTCGCCGATAATGCGTGTGGGAGAGTTTTCTACTATCGCGATCGTGATCGATAATTTCATTCCCTGTTCGTGGCTGCCGCTCTCCATCCTCGGTCGCGCCCAATGCTCGCCAAGTCACGCTCCACCTGGTCCGCCCATCGTGCTCTCTGCGCTCCACGCCTTCTTGTGCCAACATGCCCTACCCACCGTATCCTTCCGGCTTTGGCCACCTTCTGGATGCTGGGTTCGCCGTAAAGTGCAGCGAGCTCGTGGTTCATCCTTCTCCGCTACACACCGTTCTCCTGCACACCGCCGAAGATCGTTCTTAGCACGCGTCGCTCGAAAACTCCGAGTGCTTGTAGGTCCTCCTCGAGCATGGTCCATGTCCCGTGCCCGTAGACCGGTCTTATTAGCGTTTTGAACATGGTGCATTTGGTGCGTGGGTGAATCTTTTTCGACCGCAGTTTCTTCTGGAGCCCGTAGTAGGCCCGACTTCCGCTGATGATGTTTCCGCCTCCGAATTTCACGGCTCACGTTGTTGTCAGCCGTCAGTAAGGATCCGAGGTAGACGAATTCCTCCACCACCTCGAAAGTATCCCCGTCTATCGTAACATTACTACCCAGACGGATCCGGTCGTTTTCGGTTCCGCCTACCAGCATGTACTTTGTTTTTGAGGCATTCACCTCTATAACGGCTCTCGATGATTTGATAACTCGACACCGAACCCCCGTGTGGTCATATAGGAAACGGTTCGCGTCTGCGCTGATTTGACAGAAGCGATCGCTCGCTTTGGTGGTCGACCGTTAAATTTGGGGGGGACACTTTTGAATCACCACTGTCACGTCGGTTCGTCGGTGCTTATACGTCGGCCTCCGAAACTTGGCTGGTCACGTCGCAAGGAGGCGTGCGAGGTTAAGTAGGACTGCCTCTGCTTGGACCTAAGAACCTTTCATCATTCGGGGATACTGGAAGCGATTGGCCCAGGACCGCGTCTATTTGCGGAGAAGGATGCTTTATTCGACGTAGATGGAACGAAGCGAATAAAATCATCCAAGTAAGTTACATTTAAATTGAATCGCAATAAATTGTAATTACTACAGCCTTCGAGTTTCAATTAACAGAGCATTTTTTTCACCTCTATAGTGCTCATATTTTGCGCGAGCTCTTTTTTTGCTTTTAGGATTTAGTTTTGAATAATAATAAATGTGTGAAAGTAATTCATCCTTCAAACATCATTTGAAATTCAAAACTAAAATCGTAATTGTAAAATATGAGCTCGCGTGATATAACGGCACTTCATATTGTAATTTTTGGCTGGTGGAATACGGGGAGCATTACATGAAATCCATATGCCTCACAGCACGAAATTCATATTCACCATAATATGATATTAATGTATTTGCAAGTTGAATTCCACTAGATCGAAAAGGCATATCGATTTGCACTTCAAATCAAATGCATAAGTATATCATTCAAATTCCATGTAAGATACACATGAGAATAGTGTGGATTGTTGGTAGTTCAGAGAAAAAATGGTGTTAGTGATTCTATATGTTTCACACGTGACATTCGTGGGTTTTTACAATTTGCGCAAATTTATATGTAAAACACATTACTCAGACGTGTAAATTTTTCTGAGTGTGGTCTACGCCTATGTTGACAAATTTGAACATCTGAGTTGCTTATTCGTTTTTCCCTTATTCATCGAAAAGGTTCAATGCA
Source organism: Aedes albopictus (assembly GCF_035046485.1). Lineage (NCBI taxonomy): Eukaryota > Metazoa > Arthropoda > Insecta > Diptera > Culicidae > Aedes > Aedes albopictus. Next base: position 206,175,061 of record NC_085138.1, read on the forward strand.
AATTTTGCTGCAGCAGGTTTTGAATTAGGAACATTTCCATCGAGAAATTACCACACCTCATCTTATCGGCAAATGGGCACTAAATAAGTGGATGCTTCGGTGGAGGGCATCATATCTAATAGATCGGAGAGGGAATGTAAACGCTTTACACACTACGGAATGTCTCCTTGAAAGCAATTTTCGGGTGTTGGAACTGAAGCTGTTTTCCAGCCATTCTTTATATTGAGCATGAGCATGAGCATGAGCATGAGCATGAGCATAGATGACCGCACAATTCGTAGTTGCTACTCCGTGATTGACCAGAGCAATCGAAATTGCACATGGAACTTATGAATAGGGCTTGGGACTAGCTTACTATTCTCAATGTACACAGGTCGAGAGCTCTCAACTTTAATAAGGTCAATAACGGCGCCGGCCACGTCCTTACGGTCATCGAGGATGGAAGGGAATGTTAGTAAGACAAACGTTGTTAAAAAGACCGCGAATCGCTGCATCTCCACGTTTGTCTCAGGAAGGAATTTTTGTTAGTAGGGTAAGGTACATTGTCAGTCCGGGAGTCACCTATGGTTGGTGATATGATTTGACAATGGATCAATATACACAAACCGCCGTTAACAACCGACCACTTTTCGACGTAAGAACTAGCCAAAAAGAAAATTCTATCGCGCGTCTCCACTCCACTAGGGAGCAGAAACCTTTAGTCTATTCCACACAGAAATACACGCGACTCACTTGTCGGCGCCCGGATTTTTTCTCGACCGGCGAACCCGAAGTAACATTTTTCACTCTTTTGTGTAAATGCAAAAAATGAAAGAAAATATCTATTATCAACTAAAAGTGTATTGGAAACTAGCGCCGAAGGGAAGCGAAAAATTCGGAACCGACTCGAACCACGGCGCGCGCACACTCGTCCCGTCGTCGGAGCCCCGCAGAGAGAAGAGAAAAAAAACGCAAAAATCTATCAAAGCGAGCGCGCGAAACTTTGCTGCTGCCGAACTACCGCACACTACTGACTGCTTGGCGTCCCGTCGTCGGAGCCCCGCAGAGAGAAGGGGAAAGAAAATCGCAAAAATCTAGCAAAGCGAGCGCGCGAAACTTTGCTGCTGCCGAACTACCGCACACTACTGACTGCTTGGCGTTCCGTCGTCGGAGCCACGCAGAGAGAAGAGGAAAGAAAATCGCAAGAATCTAGCAAAGCGAGCGCGCGAAACTTTGCTGCTGCCGAACTACCGCACACTACTGACTGCTTGGCGTCTCGTCGTCGGAGCCCCGCAGAGAGAAGAGAAAAAAAATCGCAAAAATCTATCAAAGCGAGCGCGCGAAACTTTGCTGCTGCCGAACTACCGCACACTACTGACTGCTTGGCGTCCCGTCGTCGGAGCCCCGCAGAGGTAAGAGGAAAGAAAATCGCAAAAAATCTAGCAAAGCGAGCGCGCGAAACTTTGCTGCTGCCGAACTACCGCACACTACTGACTGCTTGGCGTTCCGTCGTCGGAGCCCCGCAGAGAGAAGAGAAAAAAAAACGCAAAAATCTATCAAAGCGAGCGCGCGAAACTTTGCTGCTGCCGAACTACCGCACACTCTGTTTTCCAGCCATTCTTTATATTGGGGATAAAATTAGCGCACGCCATCGGACCAACTGTAGCATATCCTGGAGCGTGGAGCATCAGCTTGAGCAGAAAACATGATTGAGTAATCACCGGACCGTAAGTTCAAACCCCGATAACACCAAAAACAAGCAAAAAAGTGCCACCGAAATCCGCTGGAGTTTGAAGGAAGCGGAATCGTCGAGAGAGCGAGAAGCAGACGTAAATTTATTTTTGTTTTGTTTTGCTCGACGAGGCGTTACGCTTCTTCGACATTTTATACGACGTTCCTGAAGGTGTTTGCACTCAAGCAGCCCGTTATTTTGCCAAAACCTGCTGTTGGGTAGCACTACAGGCGTTTATACGGCCAATTAGCATTAAAAGCCTTCCGCATAACCATGAACCATACTCGTACTGTGTACCATACTGTTCCCAACTATTTATTACAGTATCTTAACAGTATGGTATAGCACCCAAAGTAACAATAAATCAACAGTGTCATAAACGGTTTTAACAGTTTGACAGACGGTTCTCGAGCAAATAACAGTATGGGGAATAGGCGGTTAAGTTATGTTACCATAAAAAACGTCAATTTTCTCGAACAAATTTTTTCGATTACTGTTTGTCATAATGTCAATATACTATCCATTTTTTGTCCAGTTTACTGTTAGGCAAGCAGTTCTAGAACTGTTGGACAATTTAATTTGATTAAAATAAGCAATGTATGTGTAATCATTGCTTCATTGTGTATCACTGTGCTGGTCTTATAATATATAGTTCTCGTACAGTCGTAATAACAATACGTCGTACGGTTCTATTACGTTTGTACTATTGAACAATTATTCAAATAATTTGATCAGATACAATAATACAAGTAAAAACGATCGGGAAAATCCTTTCAATCTAAACATGCATACAGCTCAACATGATTTAGTTGAGCTCCACGTGTTTGAATTGAGGTGAGATTTTCCCGCATGTCATTACTTGTTGCTAAATAATTAAAAATAATTAATAAATGCTATACATATTTATTAATACATATTTAAATAATTAAGATTTAGATTAAATCATAAACTTTTTAAGGATATAACGTAAGTGAACACATTTAAACGCAATTCCCTATTCCGGGACGGTCTCGCGAAGATGCTTAACTCAACCACTCTTTAAGGTTCGCGCTTCATCAGGATCGGTTCGGTAGTGTGCCACTGGCATCCGGAAGGTTTGTGTCGTTTCTGTCCTAGTCACGAAATGCAAAGAAAGATATCATCTTGTATGCACGAACTCATTCAACTTATTGCCGGCGTCGCAGTTGCTGCCCCCTTCCGTTACTTCCTCTTCCATTTTCTTCTAGCGACCATCCTGGGACATGCGCTTCTTGTCCACCTGCATTGGCATCGCACTTCTTGCTTCCGTCCGGAAGCTCCGATGGTCCTCGCGTTTTAGTCAGTTCACAATTGAAGTGCTCTTCGACGCACATCTTGCGAACCTCGTTGTTGTTGTGGATCGACACCTGGCGAATCACCTTCATGGCCGTGTGGATAATCTCGAAAACTGGAATTAAAAGAAATCACTATTATAAATCAACTTCAATGTTAAGGTGAATATATAACGAAGCCACACCTCGAATTTTCAAGAGCACAAATCTGAGGAACCAAAAGACGAATTGCGCTGAAAAGTTGATCGATTGGTGACCCGCTGGTGATGACCAATCGATCAACTTTTCAGCGCTAATCCTCGGTTCTTCAGATTTGTGCTTTTGAAAATTTGAAGCGTGGCTTCGTTATATATTCACCTTAACTGACAAGTAAAAAACTATCGTAATTTAATAGTGATCGTGTCTTACTTACTTTTGGCAGCACCGATGGGGTGTTCTGGGCTTCCCGTATGATCTCACAGCAGCTTCCCCGTTCAGGCTGTTAGCCGCATCGCAGTTTTTTTCGAGCCGGATGCAAGTCGCGTGTTGATATTTTGTTGAATTCGGTTGAATTTCATCAGCAGCAGGAATTGGCTGGCCAGCGCCGTCTGGACACAGCAGCAGGGGAAACGGAACTTCTTTCCTCTCCAGAAAATTACACACAGTAGAACCGTAGGAAACTTCGAAAAAACGATTGAAAACGAATGATTTTATGGGCCTTTTCATTTGACGTCTTAAATCAGCTGATTGTTCGGGCGTTTGACAGTTCTTCTATGAAGATGACACGTTCTTGTTAGCAGCTGTTGTTCAAGCTTTGTAAACAAATGCATGCACGGATCTGTCACATGAAAAGGCCTACACGGAGAAACTGAAAAACTCAAAATTAGGTACTTTTAAACTCAATTTTGAGTTCTTTTTCATCTCCCTTTTCATGCGCTCTTTCTGTTGTTGTCAGAGAGTGAAGAGAGTAAAGCGGGAGCCACAATGCTGCGTCGACTTCGACTTCGACTTCAACTTTAACTGACAGCTTGGTTTGAAGCAATGGGTTTCAATGCAGCAAGCCACAATGATGCGTTGCGTGACGTACGTCATTGTACTAAAAACGCTGAAGTCGTTCTAAACTTTGAAAATTTTCAAAGTTGACGCACTGCAACGCAGCGTCCAGCATCGAAGCTGGTGTTGGGCGGCAATGTTTACATGTTTATTTATATCGAAAAGCTCATTAATACCTATTCGATTTGATTTTAAAAGCGCAAAGAAAATGTTCTGAGTATTTGAATACGTTTGTCTTTTCCCCGGAAGTTATTCTTATTATTATTATTACTATTTATTAACGACACTTTACCATTATTGTGGCATTCGTGTCAGAGGAAGTTATTCTGGATTTATGAATACATTCATCGAAGCGGCATTCCTCCAGGAGATCATTTTTTCTAATCAGGATTCCTCCAGTAGGAACTCCTGAGATTTCTTCGACAGGAATAACCTTTGGCATTCTTCCAGCAGGAATTCTTTCTGGGATTCATAAACTCCACCCAACTAACAATCACTCATTTAACAGGCACCATTATGACGAATTAATTCAGCATAATGTTGAATAACATTTGAATTATTTTCACGTACAACCTATGTTCGGGTTTTGTTCACACAAATTTGGAGAAGTTATTAAGCATCATGTTGTGCACCAACTTTATTTTTTGTTGTTCAAAGCGTTTTACAAATGTACAAGAAAGTTGTTATTCAGCTTTGGCAAAAATGACTGAAAATAAATAAAATGCAAAAATGTTGAACCACTCACGAGAGTAATTATTTGCACTCATGTTGAGAACACCTATTATGAAATAAGAATTACATATAAAATTACCTAAATCCGGATTAGAACTCGAGACCTGTCGATTGCCAGCCGCATGCCTTCCTATCTGCGCCATCCTAAAGATGGTGAGATGCAGCACCCACAGCAAAACATAATCTTCCCATGACTCAATAATGATCACTCCTGAACTTGTGTTCAGCAGTGGTGAATTAGCACAGCACGTGCTAATCAACTGAACAACGCCTTATACTCAACAGCTGTTCAGCCCAAAACACGTGTTTTCCATTCTGATTTCGCTGTCAGTATTTTTATCGCACGGTGAGAAAACTTGTATCGAATGTGGCCAAAAAGTGTTGGTCCTTATTGAAGATATTGTTTCCAGACGAAGTAATTGCGATATGAATATGTTTTTATTTTTATTATTAAATATCGTTCTTTAAAAATATATGACAATATGTGGTGAGATATGGTCTTGGACGTAATGCATTCACAGCATCTGTTCAGGTAATCTACTCATGCTCAGTCGAAGATCCGTCAAGCATTTTTTTATTTATGATTTTGTCATGGAATCTTGATATTATGTTAAATAAATAGTGCATAAGGATGTTTAGGGATACTTGAAATATGTCGATTTCTGAATGATGTTTGATTATCTAGGTGATTGTGGGAACAATATTTAGCACTGAAATGTCAAATGCATCGATTCAAGCGTCTCGTACAATCGAACTGCTGCGGAAGATAACAAAATATAATAATCAAAGTACAAGATATCTTGTTACATACTAATAATAATAAATAAATGCCGCATTTTTACGTTGATCACGTCTCTTGGCACTCAATGTTAAACTACATAATTCTTTTCTGTTTTATTTTATGTGATTCGTTTAAAATTTTGGTTCTTTTACCTTTCGCGCGCTATTGTAAAAAGTACAACACTACCAAAAATCCTCGCTCGTCGTATACAGCGTGAGCGCGGTCCAGTTTCGGTTGCTTGATGGCGCGCGTCCTGAAAGGCTAATAACTTGGTTATTCAAACAGTTTTAGCCATGATTTATCCCATAATCCGAGCAAAGTTGCGAGTCAAACTATGACGGGCTGAAGGCGTTTATTTGACAAGTGAAAAGCACATTGTTCAGGAGCATATGCTTATCGATACATCAACTTAATAAGATGCAGACAAATGTTTTGTTTAACTCTTTTGTTAAAGAATCAATGCTTGTCGAATAAATTTCTTGTTAAACTTTTGAAAAGTGTTTTAATCTATCATTGTTGATACCGATGAGGAAAGTCGAACATTGACTATTTTCTCAATTAAAAAATCATTTAAACAGTTACGTGTTGAGCATAATTTTAGTTCAGCTATCATTACCATTATTAAGCAACAATTCAGCAAGCTTGCTTGTTTGTGACTTGCAATTGTTAGTTGGGCAGGGAATCCCTGGATTTGTTTTGTGTTGAACTATTCCTGTTCATTCCGCTTAAATTTATTTGAGCGAAGTTGGCTTCCAGAATTCCTCCAACAGGGATTCGCCCATGGATTTCTATTGCTGATGTTTCGTCTGAAATTCATTTAGGGCATCTTCTAAGGATTTCATTAGGGAATTCTCCAGTTTTTTTTTCTCAATTTCACTAGGTGGAAATCTTTCTGGGAATCCGGGAACAGAAAACCATTCTGGAATTCCTCAAGCAGGAATTTCTTCTAGGATTATTTCTTCAGAAATTCATTCCGGCATTCAGGCAAAAGGAATCCCATCTGTGATTTCGAAAACAAAACTTTTTTCTGTGATTCTATTAGCAACGATTTCTTCCAAGACTTCGGCAATAATAATTATTTCTAAGATTCCTTTAGCATGAATTTCTTTTCAAATTTCCCTTGAAGGAAGACTTTTGGTGACTTTCTAAGAAAACCATTTGAGACAACAAATCTTTCAGGAGTTCTTTCGAGCATTCATCCGGATTTTTCTCAAGGAATTCTTTGCAGTATTCCCTAAGGAGTAGCATTTAAAATTTCTCCTCAGCTTCCTCCAGGAGTGCCTTCCAGAACCTTCATGAGTTCCTTCAAATATTCATCCTGGAATTTCTCCTAGATTTTTATCGACAACTCTTTTTCCAGTTCTGTCAGAAATTTCTCCAGATCTTTCTCCATAAATAACTCCAGTTGTCTTTATGGCATTCATCAGGATATGCCTCCAACAGTTCAGAAATTTGCTTTTAAATTTCTATAAAATCCCTTCAAGATATCCTCAAGTAGTTCCTTGGAGATGCCCTCCAGGAGTTCCTTGGGTAATTCCTTGAGGAATGTCTTGTTGAATAATTCGAGGAGTATCTTGGAATACTCCTCTAGGATTTGCTTCGGGAATTCCTCAACGATTTCCTCGGATATTCTTTCAGGAATTTCTCCGAAAAATTATGCAGCACTGCCTCTAAGAATTCCATTACTAGTTCAGCCAGGAATTCCTGAAAGAATTTCTTCGGGAATTTCTCCAGGAGTTCTTTTAGAGATTTTCCCAGGAGTTCTTTTGGAAATTTCTTCAGGAGTTCATTCGAGACTTCTTCAAAAATTTAATTAAGAGCTCCCGAGGGATCTTCTTAATAAATTCCAGGATGTATTCTTAATCCTGGAATTTATTAAGGTGATCCTTCGGAAATTTCTCCAAGACTACCTTCGGGAATTCCTTCAGGACTACTTTCTGATAGGAGGTATTTCTGGCATTCATATTAGGCTCCTACGAGGAAATTTATCTAGGTATATCTTCGGGAATTAGGAGTTCTTTCTGGAATTCCTCCATAAGTTCCTTCGAGAATTCCTCGAGGAGTTTCATTGGGGATTTTACGAAAAAAGTTCATTCAAAAATAACATCTGATGTTCTTTTGTGAGTTCCCTCAAGAATACATCAGGTGCTCTATCGGGAATTCCTAATAAAGTTCGTTTGAGAAATCTTCCAACTGTTCCTTCAGGTACTCCATGTATTCTATTGGAAATTACTCCGAAGAAATTTCTTTCGGGAGTTCCATTAGTAATTCCTCCAAGATTTTTTTCATAAATTTCTCCAGATATTTTTTCGAGAATTATTTCAGGAGTCCCTTCGGGAACACCTTCAGAAGCTCCAACGTCAATTCCTCCAGGTATTCCTAAACGAAGTTCTTCAAAAAATGATTCGTGTGTTTCTTCGAAAATGCCTGCATCGTGAGCTCCTCTAGGAGTTCCTTCTGGAATTTCTTGAGGTACTCCATCGGGATTACCTGAAGGATTTCTTTTTCAAATTTGCTTCAGGTTTTCCTTCGGGAATTTATCCAGGTATCCCATCACGGATTACTCCAGTAATTCCATTGAAAATTCCTTTAGGAGTTCCTTCGGAACTTCCTCCAGGAGTTCGTTCGGAAATTACTTCAGCAACTCCATCGGGTTTCCCTGAAGGTTTCGAGAATTGCTAGTGGAGTACTTTCGGGAATTCTTCCAGGAATGCCTCCATAAATGCCTCCAAGAAATACTCCTCGGGAATTTTAAGGGAGGCTCTTCGAGAAATTCCTCCGGAGAATCATTCAGGAATTCCACCGGGGATTCCTCCGAAAAATCCTCCAGGGATTTCTTAAACAAATTCTCCGGAGATTCCTCAAGGAAATCCTCCGGGCGATTCCAAGGGAGATTTCTCAAAAAATTCCACCGAAGAATCCTCAAGGAATTGTTCTTCGGAGATTGCTTCGGAAATTCAGGCAGAAATTCCTCCGGGGATTCCTCCAGGAAATCCTCCGGAGATTCTTCCAGCAATTCCACTGGGAATTCCTCCAGGAAATCCTCCGGGGTTTCCACAAAAAAATCCTATGGAGATTCCTCCAGCAAATCTTCTGGGGATTCCTCCACAAATTCCTTCGCAGATTCCTCGAGAGAATCCTTCCTCCGGGGATTCCACAAATATTCCTCCAAAGTTTCCTCAAGGAATTCTCCGGGAATTTTTTCAGGAATTCTTCCGGAGATTACTCCAGAAATTCCTCCTGGGATTCCTCCGAAAATTCCTCCAGGAATTTCTTCTGTAATACTTCAAGGAATTCCTCCAGAAATTAATCCTGGAATATTTCCACAAATTCCTCCGGACATCCTTCCAGGAAATTCTACCAGGTATTCTTACAGGAATTCTACCAGGAATTCTTCCAAGATATCCTCCGGGAATTCCTCCAGAAATTCCCAAAGGAATTCATCCAGAGATTCTGTCGTAAATTCCTTCAGGAATTTCTCCAGAGATTGCTCAAAAAAATCCTAAGAAGTTCTCTCTAGGAATTTTTCCCCAGATTCCTCTAGAAATTATTTTGGGAATTCCTCCAGGAAATCCCCCGGGGATTCCTACAGGAAATCCTCCAGGAATTTCTACACAAATTCCCCCGCAGTTTCTCCAGAGGTTCCAATGAAAATTCCTCAAGAAATATTTTCAGATAGTCTTCCAGAGATTGCTAAATGGAATTGCCTCCAGGAACTCTTTCGAAGATTCTTCCAGAAATTCCTTTGGGAATTCGTCCAGAAAATCCCCCGGGAATTCCTTCAGAAAGTCCTACGGAGATTTCTTCAGGGGATTTTTTCAGGGATTACTTCGAGGAATCTTTCAAGATTTCCTCCGAAGACTCAGAAAGTGCTCCGTGAATTGCTCCGGGGATTCCTTTAGTAAGTTTTCCACGAATTCCTCCTGGGATTTTCGGGGAGTACCTCCTGGGATTTCTCCAGAAATTCGTTCAGGATATTCGCCAGGACGTCTTTCAGGAATTCCTCCATAAACTTCAAGGTTTTCTCCAGAAACTCCTCCAGGATTCCACCGGGATTCCTCAAGGAATTCTTCCAGTGATTATTTAAAAATTCCTCCGGACCCAAGTAACAGAACTAGCTGAATAACAGTTTCTTAAGCTAAAGTTTGCTTAAGAGTTCTTTGTTCCACTTTTGTACAGCAAAAATGTTTGTTGGGGAGATCACTTCAGAAATATCTTTGGAGATTACTCCAGGAATTCCTTCAGGAATGCCTTCAGTAGTACTTCCAGGAATACCTCTAGGACTTGTTCCTGGGATTCTTAAAAAAAAAGAATCCTTCCAAGAATTTTTCCAGGAATCCCTCCGAGAATTCTTCCAAGACTTTTCCAGATATTCGTCCAGGAACTTCTCTGAGGAATCCTTCTGGAAGTCCTTCGCGAACTCCTCCGGGGATTCCTCCAGTGATAACTTCAAGGATTACCCCAGGAAAGCTTTCGCAGATTTCTTCAGAAATTGCTCCAAGAATTTCTCCAGGAATTCCTCTGGGGATACCTTCAGTGAGTTTTCCGAGAATTTATTCGTGGATTCTTCCAGGAATTCTTCCGGGAATTCCTCCGGAAATTCCTTTAGAATTTCTTTCAGTAATTCTTCCAGGAATTCCTCCAGGAATTCCTCCAGGAATTGTTTATAGAATTCTTCCTGGAATTCTTCCAGAAAATTTTCAAGAAATTTCTGCAGGACTTCTCCCAGGAATTTTTCCAGATATTCTTTTAGGAATTCTTTCGGGATATCCTCCAGTAACTCTTCCATGAAATCCTCTAGAAACTCTTCCAGAAATTTATCCAGAATTTCCTCCAGGAAATCCTGTGGAGATTCCTCCGCGAACTCCTTCAGGAATTCGTTCGAGGATTCTGGAAATTCAAAAGATATTGTTCCAATAACTCTTCCAGAAATTCCTCCAGGAAATCCAGTGCGAACTTCTCTGAGGACTCCTCCAGAATTTTTTCAAGGGTCTACTTCAGGGATTTCTCCAGGAATTCCTTCGAAGAATTCTTAAGAAAGTTTTTCACAAATTCCTCCGGGAATTTGTCCAGAAATTCCTCCAGGGATTATTGTAGGAATTCCTCCACAAATTCTTTCAAGATTTTCCCCAGAAACTCCTCCAAAAATTCCTCCGGGGTTTTCTTTAGGAATCCCTCCAAGGATTCCACCGTAAATTCTTTCAGGAATACTTCAAGAAATTCTTCCAGGAATTCCGCCAGTGATTCCTCAAAAACTTCCCTTTCTCGAGGAATTGCTCCGGAGATTCCTCCGGGAATTGCTTCGAAGATTCCTCCGGAGATTTCTCCGGGAATTCCTCCAGGGACGTCTTCTGGAAGTTCCCTATGAATTCCTCCGGAAATTCTTCCAAGTGTTCCTTCAGTTGTATTTTCAGGAATTCATGCTGGAATTGCGCCTGGAATTCGTCCTGGAATTCTTTCAAAATAATCCCTCCGAGAATTCTTCCAGGAGTTTTTCCGAGGATTCCTTAAGGCTCAAGCATCCGTCATCATTTTTGGGAAAATAAGAAGCAGTTTTCTCGCTGTAAATCGAAACATCTACCATGAAAATATATTCACTGCATTGTATTCGTCATGTGGAATACAGTGAATATATTTTTATAGCAAAGACTTTTCTTTTGGACGAAAAAACTGCTTTCAAATGTTTGATGATGACGAAGATTTCAATGACGAATTGTTCAACGTTAACTCCTACGGGGATTTCTCCAAGATTTTCTCCTGGTATTCCTACAGGAATTCCTCTGGGGGTTCCTCCAATAATTCCTCCTGGAATTCCTCCTGGGATTCCTCCTGGAATTCCTCCGGGGATTTCTCTAGGAATTCCTACAGGTATTTCTCCAGGGACCACTTCAAAGATTCCTCCAGGAATTCCTCCGAAGATTCCTTCAGAACGTTCTTCAAGAATTCCTCTGTTGATTCTTTAAATAAGTTTTCCGCGAAATCCTGCTGGGATTTTTCTAGGAATTCCTCTGGGGATCTTTCAGAAATTCATCCAGGAATTAATTCAGTAATACTTTCAGGAATTCCTCCAGGAATTGTTCCTGCAATTCTTCCTGAAATTCTACCGGAAATTCCTCCAAGAATTCTTCCATGAACTTTTCCAGAAATTTCTCCGGGAATTCTTCCAAGAAATCCTCCAGGAATTTTTCAAGATATTTTTGAAGGAATTCCTCCAGAAATTTCTCCGAGAGCTCCTTCAGGAAGTTTTCCGAGCACTAACCCGAGGATTCCTCTAGAATTTTCGCCTGGGACTCCACCAAGAATTTCTTCAGGGATTCTGACCAGGAATCCTTCAGAATTTTATTTTGGGATTCCTTCTGGGATTCTTCCAGAATAACCTCCGGGGATTCCTCCAGGAATTCCCTTTGACAGATTCCATTAGAAAAAGCTGCTAGAATTCCCCCTGGAATTTTTTTCCTGAAATTCTACCAGAAATTCCTCCGAGAATTCTTTCAGGAATTTTTCCAGGAATTTCTCCGAGGATTCCTCCAGGAATTTCTTCGGGGATTTCACCAGGAATTCTTCTGAAGATTACTTCAAAGATTCCTTCAGAAATTTCTTCCGAAGATTATTTAAAAAATTGCTCCGTGTAGAAGAAGTCCTGGAGGAATTCTTGGAAAAAGTCCTGTAAAATTGCGGGAAAAATGCTTGAAGGAATACCTGGTTACTGGAAAAATTCCTGGAGGAATTTCTGGAAGAGTTCGTGGATGAATTCCTGAAAGAAATCCTGAAGGCATTACTGGAAACATGCATTTTTGGGAAAATCCACGTATGAATTTCTGGAGGAATTTTCAGAGGATTTTCTGGGGAAATTTCCGCACCAATTTCTGGAGGAATTTCTTCAGGAACCCTAGGAGGAATGCCTGGACGAATACCCGGAGATAATCCTGGAAGAATCCTCAGAGGAATTTCTTTAAAAAATCCCAGGAGGAATTGCTGAAGGAATCTCTGGAGGAATTCTTGGCAGAATTCCTGGAAGAAATTCTATCGGAATTCCTGGAAGAAATCGTGAAGAAATCCCTGGATGAATTCCTGATGTTATTACTGGAGGAATCCCTGGAAGAAATCCTGGAAGAAATAATGGAGGTAATCCTGGAAAAATTTCAAATGGAATTCCTGGAAGAGTTTCCGAAGAAATTCTTGGGAGAATTCCTACAGGAATTCGTGAAATATTTCCTGGAGAAATCCCTGTAGGAATTTCCTGTAGGAATTCCCGGAGGAATTCCTGGAGAAATCCATGGAAGAATTCCTGGATTAACCTCTGAAGTCTACCCTGGAGAAATTTCTGAAGGAAATCCTAGAAGGAAAAATCCTTGAAGAAATTCTTGGAAGAATCCCTGGAGGAATTCTCGAAAAAAAAATCCAGATAGAATTCCTGAAAAAATCCTGGAGAAATCTTTGGAAGAATTCCTAGAGGAATCTCTGGAAGAATCCCTGGAGGAATTCCTGGAATAATCTCTCGAAAAATTCCTGGTGGAATCTCTGGAAGAATTCTTGGAGAAATTTATGAAGAAATTCCTAGAGGAACTCTTGAAGGCATTCCTAGAGGAATTAGTGAAGGCATTCCTGGAGGAATTGGTGGAGGAATTCCTGGAGGTATTCTTGAAGGAATTCCTGGAGTAATTTCTGAAAAATCCCTGGAGGAATTCTTGGAGAAAATCCTGGAGAAAACTCTGGATAAATTCGTAAAGGAAATCCTGGAGGAATTTCTGAAGGAATTCCTGGAGGAAATCCTGAAGGAATTCCAGGAGGAATTCCTGATAAACATTCCTGAAAGTATTCCTGAAAAACAAATCCTGGAGGAATTCCTGAAAAAAGATCCTGGAGGAATCTATAGAAGTATTCCTCGAGGAATTCCAGGAGAAAATCCTGGAAGAATTCCTGGAGAAATTCCTGCAGGAATTCCTGAAGGAATTCTGGAGGAAATCCTAGAGGAATTCCTGGAGGAGTTCCTGAAAAAAAATCCTGGAGGAATTCCTAAAAAAAATCCTGGGTGAATCTCTGAAAGAATTCCTGGAGATATTCGTGAAGGAATTCTTGGAGGAAAAAATCCTGGAGGAATCTTCGGAAAAATTCCTGGAGGAATCTCTGGAAGAATTCCTAGAGGAATCTCTGGAAAAATTCATGAAAAAAAATCTTGAAAAAATCTATGGAGAAATCTCTGAAGGAATCTCTGGAAGAATCACTGGAGGAAAATCTGGAAAAATTCCTGAAAGAATCTCTGGAAGAATTTTTGCAGGAATTCCTGAAAAAACCTGGAAGAATTCCTGGAGAAAATCCTAGATGAATCTTGAGAAATTCCTGGAGGAATCCCTGGACGAAACCCTGGAGGAATTCCTGGAAAAAAATCTCGAAAAAAATCCTGGAGGAATTCCTGAATAAATTTCCTGGATAGTCTCTGTAAGAATTCCTGGAAAAATTCGTGAAGGAATTCCTGGAGGAATCTTTGGAAGAATTCATGGAGGAATCCCTAGAGGAATTCTTGGAGGAATCTCTGGAAAAAATCCTGGAAGAATTTCTAGAGAAAATCCTGAAGAAATCTCTGGAGAATTTCCTGGAGGAATCCCTAGTGGAAATCCTGGAGGAATTCCAGAAAGAATTCCTGAAAAAAACCTGAACGAGTTCCTGAAATAAATCCTGGGCGAATCTCTGGAAGAATTCCTGGAGGAATCTCTGGAAGAATCCCTGGAGGAATCTCTGAAAGAATCTATGGATGAATTTCTGGAGAAATCCCTGCAAGAATTTCTGGAAGAATCCCTGGAGAAATTCCTGCAAAAATCCTTGAAGAAATTCTTGGAAGAATTCCTGGAGCAATTCTCGAGAAAAATCCTGGAGGAATTCCTGAAAACATCCTGGAGGAATCTTCGGAAGAATTCCTGGGAAAATCTCTGGAAGAATCCCTAGAGGAATTTCTGAAATAATCTATGGAAAAAATCCTGGAGGAATCTCAGGAAGAGTTCATGGAGAAATTCTTGAAGAAATTCCTGGAGGAATTCGTGAAAGCATTCCTGGAGGAATTGATGAAGGAATTTCTGGAGGTGTTCTTGGAAGAATCCCTGGAGGAATTCCTGGAAGAATCCCTGGAGGAATTCCTCGAAAAATCCCTGGAGGAATTCCTGGAAGAATCCCTGGAGAAAACCCTGGAAGAATTCCTGGAAGAATTTCTGGAAGAATCCCTGGAGGAATTCCTGGAAGAATCACTCGAGAAATTCCTGGAAGAATGAATCCCTGGAGGATCCTGGAAGAATCCCTGGAGGAATTTTTGGAAGAATCCCTGGAGGAAACCCTGGAAGAATTCCTGGAAGAATTTCTGGAAGAATCCCTGGAGGAATTCCTGGAAGAATCCCTGGAGAAATTCCTAGAAGAATCACTCGAGAAATTCCTGGAAGAATGAATCCCTGGAGGATCCTGGAAGAATCCCTGGAGGAATTTTTGGAAGAATCCCTGGAGGAATTCCTGGAAGAATCCCTGGAGGAACTCCTGGAAGAACCCCTGGAGGAATTCCTGGAAGAATCCCTGGAGGAATTCCTGGAAGAATCCCTGGAGGAACTCGAAAAATCCCTGGAGGAATTCCTGGAAGAATCCCTGGAGGAACTCCTGGAAGAATCCCTGGAGGAATTCCTGGAAGAATCCCTGGAGGAAGTCCTCGAAAAATCCCTGGGGGAATTCCTGGAAGAATCCCTGGAGGAATTCCCGGAAGAATCCCTGGAGTAATTCCTGGAAGAATCCCTGGAGGAATTCCTGGAAGAATCCCTGGAGGAATTCCTGGAAGAATCCCTGGAGGAATTCCTGGAAGAATCCCTGGAGGAATTCCTGGAAGAATCCCTGGAGGAATTCCAGGAAGAATCCCTGGAGGAATTCCTAGAAGAATCCCTGGAGGAATTCCTGGAAGAGTCCCTGGGGGAGGTATTCCTAGAGGGACCCCTGGAATAATCCTGGAGAAATCCCCTGGGGAATCTAGAGGGATCCTCGGGGGAATTCCTGGAGGAATTAACGGTGCATTTCCCGGAAGTGGACTAGTGGACCTCCTCATATATATCCTAGGAAATGCTAGACGGGTCCCCGAAGAAGCTCCTGCAGGAATTGACGATGGAATTCCTGGAGGAATTTCCGGTGGAACACTTGCAGGATTCCCAACTCCACGGTAAATTACCAATGGAACTCTTGCAGCTTATTTCTCGGAGAAATCTCCGATAGAACACTTGAAAGAATTCCCGAAGGGATATTACAAGCAAATTCTGGAGTAACTGTTAAAGCTACTACTGGAGAAACTCCCGAAGAAACTTTTAAAAAAGACTCGGAAAAAGAAAACTCTGAAACACTTCAGGAAACTTCTAAAGAACTGTTGGAAAAATTCCCGAACAAATTCATTGAAGAATTCCTGAAGGAATTGCTGGAGAAACCCCGGATGGAACTCCCAATACCACTGGAGTAATTTCCAATGGAATTATCGATGAAACTTTGGGAGGAATTCATTATGAAACTCTGGGAAAAAATTACAATGAATCTTTTGCAGGAATTCCCGAAGGATTTCCTAGAGTAATTCTCCATTGAACTTCTGGAGAATTTAACGATGAAAACCATGATATTTTAAGAACCTTTCGTATTAATTGTTGAAGGAACTGCGGGATACATTCCCGGAAAACCTTTGAAAAAATCCTGAACGATCTCAAGGAAAAACTTTTGAGAGAACTATTAATTAAATTTACATAAGAAGTATTGGAAAAATTCTAAAAAAATCTTCTGATCCTGAACCTGAGTTCTGGGAATGTCTGCAAAAAAAAAACTAGGAATGCAACTGATTGAACACGGTCTCAAAAATCTTGTTATTCGAAGCGTCTTCCGGAGGAATTCCAAATGGAATTTCTGGAGAAATCACTAAATTCAAAACAGGGAATTCCTACTAAAGGAATCTCAGAAGGGTTTCCCGTTCTGAAAAGCCCATGAAATGTTTCTGCCGGAAGAATTCCAGATCGAGTTCCTTCCAACAATCACTGCCACTTGCCACAGAAAAGTTCACGAATAACCACACAAATAGTGATCGGTTTCCGGATTAAATTTCACAGTTTCCGCAAATAATCCATGTTTTAGTTAGCACACCAGCAGCCGCTGCGAATTCCGATATTAAATTCCAAATTCCTGCAATGATTTATGCAGTCCGGCTGCTGAAATCTGATTCAAATATTGATATCGATTGAGATTCCATATCCGCGATTAAATTCCATCACCAATGTAAACAAACGCACAACGCAACGCAGCATTGTGGGCAGTGTTTGCGTCAACGCATCCGTCTGCGTTTTTAGTACATTGACGGATCCGTTAAGCTGAAGTCGAAGTCGAAGTCGACGCAGCATTGTGGCTCCCGCAGCCCAACTTTTGCAGTTCCGTGCGTCAAGCCAAAACTGAGTTTCTAGCACAGTACTCAAATTTGAGTGAATACAACCTAATCAAAATTTCGGTTGAGTGGAAAAAACTTAAAATTAGGTATTTTTTTCACATGGAAGCAAGCGGGAACAACCCAACAAAAACATCGATTCCATCAACTCAAAATTGGCTTGACGCACGCAACCCCGAAGTTGGGTGGAAAGAACTCACTTTTGGGTAGTTTCGTCTCTCCGTGTAGGGTTTCGAACTACTTCGGCACCCGCGTCAATTCCCGGCACCTCACAGCAAAACAAATCAAAATATCACTTGCCGCATATTTTCCAAACACCCTTCCGTAGGTAATCGTCTCCCACAACCTTTTCGCAACGGAATCCACAGTCAATGAGTTACACTTTCACTCTGAAGCCGCACAAGTGCTCAAAACAAATATTACTCGCAGACGAATGCACTTCGGCAGCACAAAGATGGGTGCCCAAGTGATTTTCCATTTGATTTTGCTGGAAGTTCGGCACTGATGCCGAGAATTGGTGCTGGACTAGGTGCAGTAAACTCGTTCAAAATCAACTTTCCGGCAGAAAATCTTCACAACAATCACTGTTAACAACAAGTTCAATCAATAAGGTATCTGATTCAGACGGAAGAAGTGGTTGAAAACAGTCGTTTCGTTGTGAATTTAGGTTCTAAATAATTTTGCTTACATGTTGTGCCGGGAATAGGGCAAAAAACCCTATTTGTTTTTTTTTGCCGCTTTGACGAGCACCGCCGGGCACTTGGCCGGGCACTGATGAAGCCACTTGTAGTGGGTTATAATAAATAGCGAAGTATTTTGGAAAAATATAAATAATGTATATTCTAAAGAGTATTTTAATCATGATTTATTAATGTCACGCAATTCCTCTTTGACCGTTCACAAATGTTGAGCAAAATAATGCCGATATCTCCACGCGTATCATTGTTCGTGGACCGGGAGGGGAAATTCTACTTCACACGCTAGCGAGGCGTGGCAAACAGGTACGAAAATGTATTTGTCTGTTTCGTCATTCGCTAGTATAAAACTAGCACGATGCGGAGGGCACGACTCATTCGATTGGCGAAATTCGGCACGCGAGCATCGGTCGAGAGGAACCGAACAGCAGCAGCAAGCGAGTGGTCCGGCTGCGCATCCAACAACGTGCCCGGTGTCGAGCTGGCATTGTGTAGCTATAAGACAGGCACACCAGCGACGGGAGGCTCATTCAGTCGGCGACATTCAGCGAGCGCGGATCGGCAGCAGAAAGCAGCGACAGCAACACAAGCGTGAGCGGAACACCATCGGAACGAGCGTGTGGTCTCGTGAGCGTAGCAGCCAGCATACCGTGTAGTCGGTCACCGAGGCGAGCATTCTACTCGCACGTTTGCTGGCGGTGGTGAGACACCAGAACACCGATTCGAGCGAAAGGCCTCGATAGTTTAACAGTGCTCACTCATCGGGTTCCTGGTCGCACCCTTCGACGTCGAGCCATGTTGAATTACGACAATGGCGCAGTGGAGGATAGCGGTTCTCGGCGGAGGTTTGTATTTTATTTCTTTTTTTTTCAAAAAGTGCCAAATGAAGTGGGTTACGATAGTCAGCATTAGTATTCGTCACAATGGAAATCGGTTCTAGGTCAAGCGATAGGTCTTGACAGGAGAATGAAAAGTTTTGCTGGAGAAAAAAAAATGCGCTTCTCATTGGAATGGTTCTTTCTATAATAAGAATGCCCAATTTGGCTGAATTGGATGGAGCGGAAGGTCTCCTTGTTCTGGGTCAAGCGATAGGTCTTGGCAAGAGAATAAAATAGATTCTGCGGCAGAAGTAAATAGCGTTTGCAATTCTAGTTTAATTCGGTGACTGCGCAACTTGGTTTAATTGGATGGAGCGGAAGGTCTCCACGTTCTGAATTTAGCATTAGGTCCAGGCAAAAGCATGCAAATGATTATGCGGAGGAAGTAAATGATGTTTTAATTTACAAATGCACTTTCTAATCTTCGGTTCTCGTGAGTAAAATGCACGATCTTACAAGTTTGCTAAATTGGAAGGAGTGGAAGGCCTCCTCGTTCGAATATGATTGATAGATGGCAGTTTTTGCCTAATTTTGTTGAAACACCAAGCTTATGCCGGAATTCGCGTAGTGGATAAAATGAAGATTACTTAGGGAATGTTTGGTCTCTTTCATCTGTGATATAAGGTACAGGAAGAGCATCTGATTGAGTTATTCGTTTTTTTTTTCCTTCGCAGTGAATCGCCGATCACTATCTATTATACTCGGCCAAAAGTCACAAAATCTGACCTCAGGAATGAACTGAAATCAAAAAAAGAACGTATTGCTGAGTTGCTTGAGGAAATCAAACAACTGCGGGAGGAAAATGAACAGCTTCGTAAATCCAACACAGAAGTTATTGCGGTTGCGAATCATGATGACGCGGAAACCAGTGTCGGTTCAAACGGCACCCAACAAACCGACTCGTCCGTCAAAAACGAGGAGTCAAAGTTGTTGTCCAGCGTACACCAGCTTTCCATTTCTTCGTTGAACGTTCCGGAATGCAAACCCGCTGTAGAAGGAGAAGGCATACAGCGTCATTCGTTCGAGACGTGGCGAGATCTGCTGGTTGATTCGATGAAGTTGCTTGGAGTCCAAGATGAGTCGACAATGTTCACCATATTCAGAGTGAAGGCTGGTCAACAACTTCTCGAAATCTTCAAAAACACGAAGTCAGACCCTAATGCACCGGATGAGAGAGAGTTCCCCTTCTCAAACGCTTTACACCGCCTGAAGTCGTACTTCGGGTCTGGATCGGATGTCCTTTTGCAAAGGCGTAGACTGGCCGTCATGGATCAGAAAGTTGACGAATCGGATCTCTCTTACATTACTCGCGTGGGAGCAGTTGCTAGGCTTTGTGACTATGAAGAAGGGAAAGAGTTTGAGCAGATCGTCAGTACCGTTGCTGAGCACGCTACAAGTAAGGACGTCCGAGCCATAGCTCTCAAAATGTTGAGTCGAAACGCATCGTTTACGGACCTCGTAGATAAAATTCGCGAGCTGGAAGCAATTCGGCTAAACGAGGAGTTTTTCATGAAAAAGCGAATGAAGACCGAACCAGCAGCTCTGGCACCAGTACGAGCCGATTTTCCAAGCAATCCAAGATACGATCAAAGAAATTCACAGTACGGTTACCAATCCAGGAGCTACAATCGCTCGACAAGCGGCCCAGAGAGATATTCGAGAGGTCGTGCGTATTCGAATGGTGGCCGTCGTGAATTTACCCGAAACTCTGCTTCATCGCGTGACAGGAACTATGAGGGAACTCGTGATAGGAGCGTCGGTGCATCTCGAGAAGGTAGATGTTGGCGGTGCAATAGTGTGTACCATTTGCCGGTGGACTGCGATGCGGCGGACAAAGTTTGTCGTAACTGCGGTCAAATGGGACACATTGCCAGAGCATGTTCTCGACGATTTCCCGCAAGTTCGTCATCGTCATCACGTAAGAGATATTCCGAAGTGGACATCACAAGAGTTGGACCCAGCACGAAGAGAATGGCAGCCATCGAAGCACCAAAACTGGAGAATATCGACAAAGAAGAGGAAGTAAGTGGCTTGAAAGAAGCTTAAACTATGAAGTCAATTACAACGTGTTATGAATGAATTCAGCATTATTTTTCTTTTGAAATCATGTTTTGTTATAAAACCATTGATAAAATAAATGAATTGAAGCACTTTGTTTGTTTTATCCAGGTAATTCCAACGGATTTATTTGAATTGGTTTATGCACTGAATATTGGAGACGACGGCATTATCACAGTGACTTTAGCAGGCATGCCTTGTGAGTTCCTTATCGACTCTGGGGCTCAAGTCAACACATTCTCACAGCAGAATTTCCTTAAACTTATGGCCGAAGGAAAATACCGAGAACAAATTTTTAACTTTTGCGAGCAGTCTGACCGTTCATTGAAACCTTATGCATCTTCCGGAGAGATCAAAGTCATGGGCACATTCGAGGCTCCTCTGTACATATCGGACGATAGACCAACCCTCCTTGAAAAGTTCTACATAGTTGACGAGCGTTACTCCTTACTGGGAAGGTCGACCGCGATCCGTTATTCTGTATTGCTATTGGGCTTTAAAGTTCCTGCGCACTCAAACGCCATCGACATCGATTGCAACTACCAAATAGGCCGCGTCCAAGCTTTAAGCACAGCTGATGCATTCCCAAAGTTTAACATTCCCCCAGTTACACTACAGTATGATAAATCGCTTCCACCCTGCAGAAACATTTTCACGAACGTTCCAATTTCGTTCAAACCAATCGTGCATCAGAGACTGTTAGAGTTGGTCAAGGCGGATATCATTGAACCAGTAAATGAAACCATGGATACGTCATTCTGCTCTTCGATGCTGGTAGTGCCGAAAGGCAAAGACAACATTCGCCTAGTAATCGATTTGAGAGGACCAAATCGTTATATACTCAGAACACCCTTTGCCATGCCAACTCTTGAGAGTATACTGGCAGAACTTAACGGAGCTCGTTGGTTTTCGACCATTGATCTTTCAAACGCGTTTTATCACATCGAACTTGCGAAAGATTCTCGGCATCTCACAAACTTTTTTACAGAGTTTGGAACGTTCAGATGTGTCCGATTACCGTTTGGTTTATGTAACGCTCCGGACTTGTTCCAGGAGACTCTAGAGCGAAAAGTTTTGGCTGGTTGTTACGGAGTTAAAAACTACCTCGATGATGTATTAGTATTCGGCCGCACCGAAGAAGAGCACGACGAAAACTTGAGACAAGTTATGGCTCGATTTAAAGATCACAATGTTAAACTGAACGATGCTAAATGCAGCTTTAAGAAGCAGTCCGTCACCTTTGTTGGCTTTAAGTTAACGGCAGACGGATGGGAAGTCGAAGAAGAAAAGATAAATGCTATACGAAATTTTCGAAAACCAACATCGTGTCAGGAGGTAAAAAGCTTCCTAGGTTTGGTCACTTACATTGACCGATTCTTGCTTCATCGAGCGGACAAAACGGAATATCTGCGTCGTTTAGCAAACAGCGAAAGATTTTATTGGACTGCCAACGAGGATAATGAATTCGAGATGCTTCGCAACATATCAGCGTACACAATCAAAAAATTGGGATACTACAATCCAGAGGACAGGACTGAGCTTTTTGTTGACGCCTCCCCGATAGGCTTGGGGGCCATCCTGGTTCAGTTCAACAGCCAGTCCATACCTAGAGTGATCGCGTGCGCGTCTAAGTCGCTGACAGCTACAGAACAACGGTATCCTCAGACGCACAAGGAGGCGCTAGCTGTAGTATGGGGAGTCGAGCGGTTTGCCACTTACCTCCTAAGCAAAACTTTTATCGTGCGGACAGACTCAGAAGCCAATGAGTTCATCTACAATGGCAAATACAGATTGGGAAGACGAGCAGTTTCAAGAGCCGAGTCATGGGCTTTGCGTCTACAGCAATACGATTTTCGAATTGAGAGAGTTCCAGGTAAGATTCAGTATTTTCCAATCTGTTGACCTTTGCTTTCACTGGTTTCTCATAACAGGTAATTGCAACGTGGCCGACGCACTCTCCAGATTAATACGTGATTCAAATGAAGCAGTTCCATTTGAAAATGACAATGAAGACCATTTCTTGTATTCGCTCGATTTCTCAAGTATGGAGCTTACTTGGCATCAAATTGAATTGTCTTCTGAGGTAGATAGCGAGTTGCAATCGGTGAAAGAAGCTATCGAGAGTGGTCAATGGAGTCCAGGTCTTGCTAAATTCGAACCTCATAAGAAAGAGCTGAGGTTCCTAGGCAACCTTTTGTTTAAGGATAACAAGGTGATACTTCCTCTGTCTCTGAGGATTCTGGCAATGAAATCAGCTCATGAAGGACATGTCGGAGAGATGGCGATGAAAAGAATTATGCGGGAGTTCTTCTGGTGGCCAGGTATGTCAGCAGATGTTGAGAAGTTTGTCAAGAGGTGTGAAACATGTATAAGGCTATCAAAGAGAAACCCGCCAGTACCACTGTCATCCCGAGAACTCCCAGATGGACCGTGGGAGATAGTCCAAATCGATTTCCTGTCGCTTCCTGGTTGTGGCTCTGGAGAATTCCTCATCGTTGTAGACATCTACTCGCGTTACTTGTCTATCGTAGAGATGCGATGCATGGATACCGAAAGTACGAACGCAGCACTATGCAGTATCTTCCAGCTTTGGGGACTCCCAAAGATAATACAAAGCGACAATGGTCCGCCATTTCATGGATCTAATTTCGTCTCCACCTGGGAAGATAGAGGAGTACGTGTTCGTAAGTCGATCCCGCTGAGCCCCCAGTCCAACGGCTCTGTTGAACGCCAAAATCAGGGCATCATAAAAGCGGTAGCAGCTTCAAAACTCGATAAAATAAGTTGGAGAAATGCTATCCACAAGTATGTCCATCATCACAACACGGTAGTACCGCACTCTCGTCTGAACGTCACTCCATTCGAGTTATTAGTCGGATGGAAATTCAGAGGAACTTTCCCATCCTTATGGTCATCCACAAAACTTGACCGAACCGACATTCGAGAGAAAGATGCCGAGTCGAAACTAAAAAGTAAACGATACGCCGATAAAACACGACACGCGACTGAGTCCGACATAGTAATGGGAGATTGGGTTCTACTAGCGCAAAATAAAGCAAACAAAATGGATCCTACTTTTCCTGCAGAGAGATTCCGCGTTATTGCCATTGATGGACCAAAAATTACCGTGATGAGTAAGAACGGTATACAGTACTCTAGGAACATTCAGGAAGTTAAACGTGTGCCTTGCTATGAAGAGGAAACAACGACGTCATCAGAACTAGTCACGACCAACGATCCAAGCTATGCAGGCGACGATGATCCAGAAGGTTACTCGTTGTTACCATCTCCAACACAGGATTGCGATGGTTTTGAGCGTCCTAGAAACAGTACAGCAAGCGGAGAGCCAGCTACAAGCAGAAGCCTACGACCCCGAAGTACCTTGCGAAAACCATCGAGATACAACGAGAAATTCATTTATTCAGTTATTCATTAGAGTAGACATGGTAAGAAATGTAGTGGGTTATAATAAATAGCGAAGTATTTTGGAAAAATATAAATAATGTATATTCTAAAGAGTATTTTAATCATGATTTATTAATGTCACGCAATTCCTCTTTGACCGTTCACAAATGTTGAGCAAAATAATGCCGATATCTCCACGCGTATCATTGTTCGTGGACCGGGAGGGGAAATTCTACTTCACACGCTAGCGAGGCGTGGCAAACAGGTACGAAAATGTATTTGTCTGTTTCGTCATTCGCTAGTATAAAACTAGGCACGACTCATTCGATTGGCGAAATTCGGCACGCGAGCATCGGTCGAGAGGAACCGAACAGCAGCAGCAAGCGAGTGGTCCGGCTGCGCATCCAACAACGTGCCCGGTGTCGAGCTGGCATTGTGTAGCTATAAGACAGGCACACCAGCGACGGGAGGCTCATTCAGTCGGCGACATTCAGCGAGCGCGGATCGGCAGCAGAAAGCAGCGACAGCAACACAAGCGTGAGCGGAACACCATCGGAACGAGCGTGTGGTCTCGTGAGCGTAGCAGCCAGCATACCGTGTAGTCGGTCACCGAGGCGAGCATTCTACTCGCACGTTTGCTGGCGGTGGTGAGACACCAGAACACCGATTCGAGCGAAAGGCCTCGATAGTTTAACAGTGCTCACTCATCGGGTTCCTGGTCGCACCCTTCGACGTCGAGCCATGTTGAATTACGACACCACTCAAAAAACTTACACGCCTAAAAAAGGTGATGCAGTGGTCGCGAAATAAAACACAATAATAAATAACGATAAAAAATGACCGTACTTAAAATAAACATTTTTATAACAAACAGAAAAATAATATAACATTTAATTTGTTTCACTTGTATTTACTTGACTGACGGCAGATGTGCATTGAAGGAAAACAGCTTGAAAAAACAGTAAACTTGCACAGCATAGCGAATTTTTAGGCGTGTTTCCTTATAGGCATACAGCGCTAATCAAGACGCTGACAAATAGTATTTAATATATGCCACAGCACAGACAAACAGACGTCTCACTCTACTCACTTCCCATCGTTTCCCTTTTTAACGGATTATTCAAATATTCCATAGTTCGCAAATCGCTCGCTCATGGCGCTCGCATCGCTTTTGCTCCTGTTTGACGTTTGCTCACTACCGCCATCTACTCAGTGGATTTGCGTACCACAGTATAATTAGTATTGGGCGGTTATGTTTGCGTGACGATGATTTTTATCGCATTTTGTTCCAAGTGATACGTCTGTTTGTCTGTGGCCACAGTATTCCAAACTGTTAAACATGAGTAAGATATATTGCAATTCTTATGTATGGGTGTGTTGCGCACAAACCATTTCACAGAATGTTGTTTCATACTGCAACTGTTCTACACGAATTTGTATTTTTTTATTATTCAACAATGTCTAAACAACATCATATATTGCTACAGTTTGGTATGGATGACCGAAACAGTTTTCAGCAGTCAAAAGCATCGAGTATCTTGTCGTTGAACATAACAGCAACTGTTTGTGATACATTGACTCTAACATTTAGAGGAAGCATACTGTTTGAACTTTATGCCAAACTGTGTTTTTCTATGCGGGCAATTGTCATAAAGGCAGCTATAATGTTGCAGGAATGCTATTTTAAATGCTTACTGGTTACTGACGAAATCTATCTTTGACGAAGCATTCACAGAAGATAGCAATTTTTTGTTTAATATTTTCATACGGAAACGTTTCCGTATGAAAACAAACCTATCCTCCTAGGGTGCGAAACAGAGAAAGGTGATCAAACGTCAGATAGCCTTATAACGATTAAGCACACTGTAATGATACTTATGTACCTCGTCACCCACGTCATGCAACTACATTAATGGACTAATAACACTTAGCGCGCTCGGCATAGTTCCATCATGCCGCTCAAAGTGTAGCCACAAATATTGTCGGGCCGCCACCAAACCGGACTTCGCACAATCAAGTCGCGACGCGACCCAACTCGCGACGTTTTTTAATCATGTCAAAAGTAGTGCGCATCCTTCCCGTTGTTGCCAGCAACACAGCGCACTAGATGCGAAACAGTTGCGACACTTGTGGACCAAGAAAATTGCAATTTTTGTTTGAATGTCGGTCTTGATTCCAACCGGATAGACAATAATGCTTAGTTTGCAAAACCCGGCTGGTGGGGCATGGGAGCCTAAGCTTCAACTATTAATGCAATTAGAGACTACTCAGACTTAGACGTGGGCGATCCTATATATGAAGGGTTGTCCAACCAAGACGCTCTGGAGAATATGGCTATCCATGAGACAGATGCGATCAGCTGATTTCTTTTGTTTATCATGTTCTTTTGACATCCGATGATCGGGGTGACAGTTGAACACAAAGGAATTTGTTAAGCACCGACGACACTTGACGAAACTTTGTTAAGTTGTATTTACACCTTGTTTACACTTTTAGCTGTCACCCCCGTCGCGGTAAGTCGCCATGGATAGCCTTATTACCAAAGCGCATTCTAATAATGTTGAACCGGATAGGTTCTAATCCGCACTATCAAAGTTAGTTCTATTTAACATTATTTTCAGAATGTCAATTTCTTGATTTTGCTTTGGCTGACCAAGCCATGTGGGAATTTACACTGTTGAAAATGCTTTGACATCCATGTGCACAACAGAACATGTGCTCGATGAACAAATTGAGATTTGAAATTATGAAAAGAAATCCACGTACTCCGGTGAGACTCGAACTCACGACTCCCAATTCGCTAGACGTGCGCTTCTATTCCTTCAAGCTACGGAGTCACTCGAGTATCTCCGTCGCCAGCAGGCCTAGAACTGAACTCGATTCCACAATCGCACATGGTTATCTTCTTTTCACAATCCAAACCCCCTTCGGATGGGATTAGATGAACATCTAACACATTGTCTGTTGTGCACATGTATGTCAAAGCGGGAGAGGAAGTTATTTTTAATTGTCGAGAGCTTCGGGCACTGCCTCCCAATCACTTATCCGACTGCACACTAATTGCCATACCAATATTAAACTAATGGTTTTTTCTTTTGTTCTTTGACGCCAAAATGGAATTTCTTACCGTTTTAGAGAAATAGCCAAAAAACCAATGGGCATCTACAACAGCGGCCGTTCACTTGTTGCAACACATTGACACTGCAACGAGCAAATGACATTCGCTAATTGCAACGTTAATTTGACACTAACGTGCATTGGAGTGCACTGACATTACATCTATGGCACTTGAATGCCTTTTAAATGCATTAAATAATCATGTTTTGTAATGATCGGGTTTATAACTAAAAATGTGTTTCAAATAACGGGTTGACAACTAGCGAATGCAACCGGCGAGTGTGAGATTACTTATGGCACTCGAGCCCTATATGTTTTCCGTTTCAATTTACGAAAACAAAGACTAACTACTAACGGAGAATGGTTACTGCACAGCAAAATTTCTGGAAATTATACTCGACGAAAAAAAATGACATGCGAATTGCTGTCTCAAAAATGCTTATTTGTGTAGTATTTTTTGGTTATAATTCTTTTATTTCGTTCAAAAATAAAAAAAAATCATTCTTAAAATTTCCAAAATTGTATATAGTTAAGGATCTAATGACACATTCTACCGTGACGTTACAACGTTTTGACGCATTCGTAGACAGATTTTTCACTATAACTCATTAAAACGATTGTAAATCTCACAATATTTTTTTCATATTCGGATTCCTTGTAAAATTTCTGATATATGGGTCATTCCACGCCAAGTGACCGACCGCTTGCAATCGACCATCACGGATTTGAACCAAATTTGGCTGAAACATTTGTTTAGATGGAAAAAGAAAAAAATCCAAATTTTGGTGCCGATCGGATCACCCCTCGGTCCGTGGCAGCACCCCTCGTTTTGGCCTGAAAATTACCCTCTCTTTCTTTTATTTTTATCATTGAAACGATTGCACCTACACATTTTCGACCTTCGGCTTTTTAAAGGAAATCGTTCAGGGAATCCAGAAAAAATATTATTTTATTGGTACAGTGTTGCCAGATATCATATTTTTCAATTTTAAAACTAAAAATCGATTTTTCTCAAAATACGTATATTTTGATTTAAAAAATTTTGATTCCATCGTGTTTATCAGACGTTTTTCTATCGAAAAAGCTTAACTCCCCAAAGTAATTTGCGTCGTTCCTGAGATATAGCGTTTTTAAGAAAAAATATTCATTTTTTTCATATAAAGTATCATATAAAATCAGATGCAGTTTATAAATTTCGTAAAAAAAACATTGTTCGATGCCATATTCACGTTTTGTGCTAATTTGAACAATATCGAGTATAAAAAGGATTAAAAAAATTGTGACAGTGTTGCCAGTTTACCTTTTTTATTATACCATGAAACCTAACCTTCAAGTGTTTTACAATGTACAGGTTATTCTGAAAATGCGCACCATGTGTGTTGCAAGATGTGGGAACGGGATAAAAACAATACACATTTTCTCTAACGACTCTGCTGTTGGCCTTTTCTTCACAGACAAACAGACGTAACACCTAGAAAATTTTTCGCGAAAATCCATCGCCTAGTTCACACTAGGTGAAACGTCTAACGCTTAGAAAAATGATGTGCGCACCTCTGGTTGTGAAAGCTACAACTATAAACGTTTAAAAAGATCGTTAAAACCGTGGTCGTTGGATTTTTTCCAATGTTACGTCTGTTTGTCTGTGTTTTCTTGTTTATGGTCCTATCTAACAGAATGACCCGATAATTGACAGTTATTGTTAGTTTGATAGTTAGCAATAAAAAAATTGATTTATTGGAAAAGATGAGGATAAATTGTTAAAATATAAAATGTATCTATTGTAAAATTCATTTCAATTGTCATTTTATTCATTTCAACGATGTTGTAGATGGAAGCAGTGAAGAGAATTGTCAGACAAAAGAGGTACAAAACAAGCAACAAAGAAGGTGCGACGATTACTCTTTATTCCTACTGGTAACAGATAATGACATGATCTCGATTTTTTGACGTAAACTACGTCTTACGGGAAGTATTATGCCTCTCAAGAAAAATCAGAATATGGCGATTATCTTCCTCTGGCTTCTGATATCAGCGCGACAGTCACTAATCATAACAGCGTCACCAGATTTAAAAGTATGTAATTCCACTATATGGGGTTTGACAGCAAGAACACTCATTCCACTGAACTACTCTTGCCGTTCGTCACAAATACATTCGAAAACATCTGTCACTTCGCGAAACCCACGTGCTTTTGTTTTTGGCGGGAACACTTTTTCTTTTGTTTTGCCTTGCGACTGTCATGCGGCGGTATGCCTTGCGAGCGTACGACCGCCGCAGAACTCTAATAAAAGATAAGCGCGGTAAAATGAAAATCTAAAATTTTGCGACCGTCACGAAAAATTGATAGGTTTTGAGCGATAATAACTCAGCCGTTTCACGACCGATTTTCAAAATTTTTGCACCGCTAGATCACAAATTTATCTACGCGTTGAAATAATTATAGCTAACTATTGTTTTCAACAGCAAACTATTGAAAATTTGGGAAAAGTGGACCCATGTTTTATCCAGCCAATCACGTGCGAGCACAAGTTTGCGATTTTTCGTCGAGCATCACCCAGTATAAAAGATTACTGCTTCTTCCCATCTTCCTTCATTCTGCATCGACTCCTCGAGGGGAACGCATCGGAGGAGAACAGCCCAGTACCTCGTCTGCATTTTCGCTGCTCAGTATGCTTCCACATGCCGAGCACGGTGGTTGCCGACGGTCGCGCGTCATCGCGTCGTCGTGCCTGGCCTGGTGCGGTACAAGTGGAGCTGCTGACCAGGCAGAGGGGAACGCATTGGAGGAGAACAGCCATAGTCATTCCGAGCGCGGTGGTAGCTGTCGGCGATTGTGCGTGCGTCTTCGCGTCGGAGTGCGCGGCAGCACGAGTGGATCTGACGACCACGGACCACGAAGAGCAGTTTCTCCGTTTGCATGTTCGCTCAGTATTCTCAGTATTCGGAGCGCATTGACTGTCGATGGTTGTGCGTCGTTGTGCGCGGCGTGCGGTGGTAAGGTTGGAGCAGCCAGCCGGAGGAGGACTTTTCATCGTCGGATGGAAATGATGTACATTAAAATAGCCCTTCTGAGGGCTATAAAACTGTCCCACAAGAGAGAACGGATAATTTTCCAGGTTACGGTTTCAAGTGAAATTATTATGAGATGGCTGTTATAAATGGAAGGAACAAAATCAGCAAAATTTGTACGACTTCATTGAAAATTTGTTCAATTCTGGACGAACATTTGAAAAGGGCCTATCTGCTTTGCGTAAACAAACATGCTTTTGTCTCTGTAGGGCCCATCTGCATCCACCCACGCACATCAACACCCTTATCAGAAAGAGTGTTCTTCAAGCTATCTGTTAAGGGTGTTGATGTGCGTGGGTGGATGCAGATGGGCCCTGCAGAGACAGAAACATGTTTGTTTACAAAAAGCAGATAGGCCCTTTTCAAATGTTCGTCCAGAATTCTTCAACTTAGAAAAATGGTTGCTTTGATGAAGAAAATGAGCATTGTTAAACAGTGTTGCCAAATTTGATTGAATAAGTACGTTAACCGTTTAAAATCTGCAATACTTAACCATGATATTAAATTATTATTTATAAGTATTAAACTTTTAACAAATCTAGTCTACCAATTTGCAAAAGTATGATTTGCATATTAAAATGAATTTGATGAACATTAATCAAACCAATATTGCAAATAAATCCTATGGCATCACTGATTCTTACCCCTCTCTCATCGAACCAACCACGTTCGTGAGGGGAAAACTACAAGGGTACAGCCCTAGGGGTTGTACGAAAGGGTGACGTAGGACTACTATGATTTGAACTTAATAGCGTGATGAATCATGCTTAAGAGATATTATATCCTAGAACAGTATATGATAGAACTGAGTACTATAACCCGAGAAGAAGGGCATACTTTACAAATACCATGCGAAGAGCAACATATGCTCTAATACCTAAAATTGTTATTGTTGCGTTATTCTACGAAATGTTATGAGAACATCACAATAACAGTCTGAAGTATTTGAGCAGAGTTTGGTATTGATGTAGTATTTGTTGGTTTAGCTGTGAAAATAACCGAAGAACAGGATTTGCTATTACATGATAAAGTCATCGAACAAGTGAAACATTGAATAACAAGAAATGTTATTAGTTTGTTATTCAATAACTTTTAAAAAACAAATACAGCACTTGAAATTTTAGGTATGCATTTATTATTGAAATAACAAGACTTGTTATTTTCTAGATGTTATTTATACAAAATTTTGGTATTCGTTTTTGTTATTTTGCCTCTTATTACTACCTAAGGTATAGTAGTATTTAAGATAAATACCTTGATATGTTATTCACTTGTTATTTTCTTCTGCTCGGGAAATATTGCTGATGTAACTTTTGCTCCAGGGAGAATATACCTGATTTTCCAATAATTCCTTTTCAAAACTACCGAAAGACATTTCAACAAAGTTGGTTACGAAATTGTAGAACAATATAATAATCCCTACACAAGATGAAACATTATATTAAATCAAATTGTGATCAAATTTAGAACATTTTGTTTGAAACGGTAAGAATTTCATTATTTTCGAACCGATTCATTCCTTATCAACTATTTAAACTTGCGTACTAACCAAGCACTGGGTTTACTTGGTTCACCATTTATCGGCAGCGGCCCACCAGGTAGTCGCTAGTTTCTCTTTTATTGAATTATGTTGTTGCCCTCGAAAGTACAGTGAGCCAATTTTCTAGAAGAATTTCAGTGGGCCAACCGTAGTTTCCGAGACCTTCAAATTTCTTTGGCGCTAACAGGTAATTATTTTGCGAATAAAATTGATGCAGATGTCAGATCCTCTCGCACAATATCTCTGTTTTGTAGGTTTATACAGAAATCAAAACGGACATGACAAAACGCGGATCAATTAGTAGTTAATTTTAAAATGTTTTCATAAACGAATTTGTCATTTAATAATCTTTCCTATTCAATAATAGGGTCCTAAAATTAAAGACGAAATCTCGCATATATTGAATAATACGATCAAGCATGGTATTCTATCGGAATTGTACTTTACTCGAACTTGAAAAACAAAGGAATAATGAGAAAATTCGAAATAAGAAAAATGGTAAATAGTTCTACTTTGACATTTGAGGTCAACCTTGTGTGACTGAGCTCGACATTTTTCGCACTGGGATTTCAAAAATGTTTCTATCTGACATACACGGTGCGTATGTGTTATAAGCTAGGGACAAGACAAAAGGCTAAAAAAGTAAAAAATGATATATTTTCAACTACGATTAATAAAAACGTCAAAAAATGAGTAAATATGTACTCTTGAACCATATATTGTGGTTTAAAACAAGAATCCCGATAGGACTTTAGGAGCCTATTGTCTTGATATCGTTTATTTTATAAGAAATCAACAGATGCACAAAACATTCGATCATGCATACCATTAAAATTTTGCTAGTTGCTGGATGCGCCAAAGTTTAATTATTGAACAAAGTATTTCTATAAACCTTACACATTTTGTTTAGATTTTGCGAGTATTCTGATTTTTGCGGACACAACATACATTGAAGTTTAGCTGGAAAATAATGTTCATTTCTTCATTAAATTTGCAATTTTTCTGAGTAGTGAAATTTCTGCAAATTTGCGATCCACTCGCAAAGTTTTTGTAAATTTATATGAAATGTATCATGAATGATACAAGAAGCTATTATATTTACACTATTCCGCTTTATGCAACATATTGGCTTTGAGACTTTGTCGGTTTTGACACATTTGTGACCCGGCGCATCGTCTTAGAAAATTATTCGGTTCACTCTTGTGGGAAACATTTTCGAAGCCCTTAGAAGGGCTGTTTAATTTTATTTGTTGTACAATAATCGTTCAATTATTGCATACTTGAGCTGAAATTCGGTAGCTACGTCAACCAAATCCAGAACGGCATCGGTGGCGTTGACTCAGATGGTGGCTTTCCAATGGCAAAGTTGCGCAAACGTCAGGGCAAAAGAAAGCCCTCGTTGTTGCCGCGCACCAGTTTGTACTGGCGGGTGGCTCCAGTAGCGCCGCACACGACGATGCAAAGGCGAGCGCAACCGCCGACAACCATCACGCTCGGCTTGCCAAAGCATCAGTGTTGCCACAGGTACAGATTATTCTGTAAAAGTACAGATTTTTTTCAACTTTTTGGTACAGATTCTGTCTGTACCGTACAGATTACAGATTTTCAGCAAAAGGTACAGAATGGTACAGATTTTTTAAATTTGAGAAAAAATCATGAAAATTCAAATTTTAAACATTTTTAATACTGATATTTTTGTTTTTAAAGTTCAGAAATTGGTAACAGTATACTCAAATTAAGTGTTTTTCATAGTTTAGCCTGAATGTATTGCTCTTTTTTGTGTATTTAAAGCGATTTTGAATCAAATGTGGTACAAATTGGGTACAGATTTTGAGTACAGATTTTTCGAATGTCTGGTACAGATAAAAAAGATTTTTGAGCCTCCGGTACAGATAAAAATGTGGCAACACTGCAAAGCATACTGATGGAAAACGCAAACGGAGAGACTGGCTAGCTCTCCTTCGATGCGATCCCCTCGAGGGGTCAAGAAAGAATGATGGAAGATGAGAAGAAGCAGTTTTCTTTTATACGGCACAAAAGTATTGCTTCCCCTCTCGAACGTGATTGGTTAGAAGCGAGTGGGATAATAATCAATGGTGCCATACAAATTTATCTGTATTCATTGATTATTGACGAAATAAAATATTCTAAAATAATAAAATATGGTCTTTTCCAGACTAGTCGTGCTAGGATGAATAATTCATATTAATTATTAATATTATAATATTTAGTAAAGAATTACTTTATACAGTACAATTGTCATGTATTTTCAGCGAAAATCACTAAATATTAGAGATTATTTGAAATTCCAAAATTCTTATTGAGATTTGGCAACGCTGGTCAACAATTTTGATTTTCCAGCAAACCAGCCATTTTTCAAAGTTGAAGAAATTGCTGCGCGCATAAGTTTCTGCTTTTGTCACCGTTTATTAAATTTAGAATGGTTTAAGGACAAGGAATTTGGAGTACATTGCTCAAAGTTTCTAGAGCACCGTTTTTTAGAACCGTTGAACGGATTTGGATTAGAATGCATCACGCTGTTGACAACCACTGAACAATTGGCGTGATGCTTTTTCATCCAAATCCATTCAACGGTTCTAAAAAACGGTGCTCTAGAAATTTTGAGCTATGTACTCCAAATACCTTGTCCTTAAAGCGGTTAAATTTTCTCTGATTAGTTAATTATTCCCAGTCGCTGCCATGCGCATCCGCTGCACTGTGAAAATGCGAATGAGCCACCGCCGCTGCTGCGGTGGTGACGATGCATGTTTCGCGCTCGGCGGTAGGTTTTAAAATGTTTTGTAGCACTTATGTTTCTCCACTTTCTAAAGGAATTCGGTTTAACTCTTACATGGAATTCATAATTATAGCCCTAATAAGGGCTGTTGAATTTTAATTTTCCAAAACCATTCATCATTCAGCAAACATTCCCCAGAAATTTCTCCGACGATGAAAATTTGCAAGCGAGGCATTTGCAAGGGAAGCGTTTCTGCCGTGTCGTCGCCCATCCGCTTCCGAGCTGGGGAAATGCGAAATAATTCCACCACCGCCGCTGCTACTTCGTGTCGGAAATGCCTCCGCCCGTCTTCCGCGATCGACAGTATGTGGTGGTGCTTCGATTCCACCGCCGCCGCTGCTGCTCGTTTTGCAACGATGCGTCCGTCCGTCCGACCGACCATCTTCCGCGCTCAACAGTGCGACGAAGAATGGGCAAGCGAAACGCAAAAGCGCTCTCGCCGACCCCACCGCACTCGACGACGCACGGAAGAACACTGAGCGAAAGCGAGAAGAAGATTTTAATTTATACTCCACGAGCGCTCCGCTGATGCGCTCTCGTCGAGGCATCGAAGAAGACTGATGGAAGATGAGAAGAAGCAGAATGCTTTTATACCGCAAGGAAAAATCTAAAATTCTGCTTGCACGTGATTGGTCAGTGAAAAGATGGGTCAACAATTTTCAATTTTTCAATAGTTTATGATTGAAAATAGTAACTTTCAAATATTGTAGAAAGTTGTTGTGCAGTTTTCCTATCGATTCGAGCTATAATCCGAAAAATCCATCGTTTACTTTTTGAGTTATTAACGTTTGAAATCTTTCATAATTTCGTTACATGCTCGATTTTTGGTTTTTGCAAAGTGTACCCCGGTATAGAAAATAAAGACGTAGTCCTACGTCAAAACTAACCGCCTTTCCGTATAAAAGCAAACTGCTTCTTCCCATTTTCTCTTATTCTTTGCCAACTCTTTGACGGGAACGCATCAGAGGAGCGCTCACTTCACTTCGCTTCAGTATGCTTTGGCAAGCCGATCGCGATGGTCGAAGGCGGTTGCGCGCGAGTGCGTCCGCTTTCGCATCGTCACGTTTTGCACAGCATCGCCTCGCAAACCCACCATCGGAGTCAACGCCACCGTCGCCGTTCTGGATTTCGTCCCCTTAATGCTAGAACTAGGTAACTCGAAATTTGACGTTTTTGAGTTGAATATACCATTATATCGAGCTTTTTGAGCTCTATATTGTCGGGCCGCCACCAAACCGGACTTCGCACAATCAAGTCGCGACGCGACCCAACTCGCGACGTTTTTAAATCATGTCAAAGGTAGTGCGCATCCTTCCCGTTGTTGTCAGCAACACAGCGCACTAGATGCGAAACAGTTGCGACACTTGTGGACCAAGAAAATGGCAATTTTTGATTGAATGCGGTCTTGATTCCAACCGGATAGACAATAATATATCCGAAGATCAATGAAATACGATTATAAACGACGAAAATATTCACCAATTTCAAAACTAGATATCTCAGTGTAGAATACAAGAACTGAGTGCTATAACTAGGTAACTAAGAAAATCATATCTATTTCCAACCGTACAGGTTAAAAGCTATCGAACGCTTGGACGTGGAAATGTTACTTGTCATTCTTTTGCTAGTAGATTGCAAATCTACTACTATTTTTCATTTCAGGCTTAAAAACTTAAAATATTTTTCTTGTATTGATTAAGCTGAAAACTGTGATTGTTCGTAGACGATTATTTTATGAACAATTTGAGGTGTCATGTGTGATATAGCAGGTATCCTAGCAAATTCAGTAAATACACCTTAATTTCAACATGTAAACCCTTTTAAATTTGCATACTGCAACAAGAAAACTAAAAAGAATGATATCAATAGTGGTAAAAACTAGGTATCTCAGAACATCTTCTCCATTATTTATGTTGCATTTTGAGTGCTATAACTAGGTAACTCGACAATTTTTCAACCATTTATTATTTTTATCAAAGGTTTAACCCAAAATAGTTCAATACTTTTTCTTGTAGCAGAAAGAGTAGAAGCTGAATAAGCAATCAATGCTAAAAAATAATTATTTAAAGGCTCCATACCTTTGGAACAAGTGCATGAAAAATTGTAAAATTTTTAAAGTCGTTTTTCTCGAAACTATGATTTTTGAGTTACCTAGTTCTAGCATTAAGGGGACGATTTGCAATCATAACTACCGAATTTCACCTTTAGTAAGCAATTAAATTTAAACAGTCGTTATGAGGGCTACAATTCTATATTTTCTGCAAGAGTTGATTCCGATTTGAGTGAACACATGCAAATGCCGACATTTCAAAACCATCTACTACGCGAGTGCGGTAAAATTGCATGAAAAGGGCTGCTTACGCTATTACGGCACTGGAAATCTAAAATTTTACGACAGTCACGAAATTATGTCAGATTTTGCACATTAATAACTCAGGCATTAATAGTATTATTTCCAAATATTTTATATTAATCGATTGGAAATGTATGTACGTACAATTTATGACCAATTATCAAAATTATTGATTTTCAACAGCAAACTATTGAAAATTTGGGAAAAGTAAGCCGATGTTTTAACCAGCCGATTGCGTGCGAGCACATTTTTGCGTTTTGCCGTCCAGTTAAATTTTTCTCATCTTCCATCATTCCTTCATGACCTTTCTAGGGGATTGCATTGAAGGAGGGCTGGCCAGTTTCTCCGTTTGCGTTTTCCAATGTTCCTCCACAAGAATGAACCGAATAATTTTCTAAGAAAGACGAAGCGCCGGGTCACAAATAATGTCAAAATCGGCATAGTCTCAAAGCCGGAGTAGCGGAGTAGTGGAAATATAATTGCTTCTTGTAGCATCCATGATACACTCCATATAAATTTACAAAAGCAAGTTTATCGGAAATTTCCAATAATTTTCTTAAACTTAGAGAAATTGCAAGTTTAATGAAGAAATGAAGATTGTTTCTCAACCAAATTTCAATTACTATTATGTCTGCAAAAATCAAAATTCTCTGTGCCCATTTTTGTCGCAAATCTGGAAGAAAGCTACGATTTATAGAATTTCTTTGATAATCAAATTAGCAAAAGCTTAATGATTTGCATTTTTGATTGATCTGTTTGATTGATGATTGCAAAGTAAGCTGTATGGCATTTCTGATCCCTCTCTCGTCAAACTAATTCTTCTTCTATCTATCAAACCAATTCTTCTACTTCTTATTATGGACGTCCTAAGACAAAGTCTCGTCGCTGTTCTGACTTTTGCTGCCAGAACAATGAAATTTGTTGAACTCACGTGCAATAATTTGACTAAGTTCTGGTTCGAACAGCCCTTTCAAGCGCTTTATCAATTTTGTGAAAGAGCAAATGGTAGATTTTTCGATAAAGTGACGTTGGTTACATAAGTGTCAAAACTGCCGAATTTTGAAACCTACTATAGTGTACCAAACAAAATTCAACAGCATTGTGCGGAAATTAAACCGTGTCTTTTCATCTGGTCGTGTCTCTGAATCTAGCAAGTGCGCTTTCTTCTTGCGCTATCATCAACGCAGTGTATAAGGGATTTCCGCCGGCTTCGCTTAGGCTTCAAACTGTGGATAACTGACACTGAGGAAGATTACAAGTGGTAGTCGATACGCGTATCTGTCAAAGAATAAGCAAAATATGGCGGAACTAAAAGGTACAAAACTTATTACACTCATTTGAAGAGGGTATTCTGCTTAGAGGGTTCGAAAAGTCGGTACAAGTTCAAACTATTTTGTAATTATTTCCCATACACATCCCCTTGCACCGGAATTCTCAAATTTTCAGAATTTACCTTGTTTCTTATGATATGATGATTTTTACTGATTCAAACTATTGATTCAAACAAATGATTCAACCAATAACAAACTGCTTTACGTAGTTTACGTCATGCGGTTGTGTCTTGTACACGCCCCTCTAATTTTTTAGTTGCAGACAAAACGGAAGCTGAATTTGTTGTGTACTTTTCAATTCGTGAATAATCAATTATTGCTAACCCAAAGTCGAAACTGTTTGATGATAGAGCTTCACCAGAGTTGCAATGTTTACCGACTCGAAGTTACCGTTCGAAAATCGCAATTCAAGGCTTAAAAATCTCTAAACTCGTGGTGTACGATGTTAATCCCATTATTTTCAGGTTGGGACAAACTTATGTCGCATGGGTTTGTTTGTCGCAACAAATACAGGTTGCGACATTGTCATTATTGTTGCGCGATGGTTGAATTTTGATTCACTGGATGGAAGTGTTGCCACACATGTCATTTTTATTGTAAACATCTAATTTACACAAAAGCTTTCGTAAATAGTATAGATAGTAGAGTAAACATAGATCCGTGTTGATGAATCCGTTGTATCCAAACGAACTGTCAAAATCTGTATCCAAACGAGCATGACGTCACGATTTGAACAACATCAATGGAGCACATGACGTCATATTCAACCGTCACACTCTTGAAAATTACTACTTACACGCTTGAAACATTTTAGTCAGCGGTGTCCGCGGATCTATGTTTACTATCTATAGTAAATAGATAACACCAAATAAAAACAAATTATTTCTGTTTTTATACATAACGAGCACATTTGGCAACACTGCATGAGTATGAGCATAGATGGCAACACAATTCATAATTGCTACTCCATGGTTAATCGCAGCGAACGATTGTCGCTTTAGTTTGTGTGTTTGCTTATCAGCGACGACAGCAGCCACTTCGATCACTCACCAGCATTCTTCTCCATTCGCCATTCATTCATTCGCTTGCGATCAAAACTGCGACGAACGGCAACGAATATCCATGTCAAGCAACTTGCGTATGGCTTTCCACTGGTGATGGGGTTATGTGCTTGATCACGACAATCCGTTTCCTGCATCTTTCTCGATTCGATTCAGCAAAAAGGAGTGAATATGAATGGAATGAGGCGAATATACCGATCCTTAATATGATACTATACATTGTCGATCTGGGAGTCATCTATAATTGATCGAACAATCGATTTGATTTATCGGAATTAACATTCGCGTACAACCGATCTCTTTTCCATGCAAAAAAAGCCTAAGAAAAGTAGGCTCTAGGGAGCAAACGCCACTAATCCATTTCACTCAGAAATTTTTGTTCATTCTTCGCCACGAGGAACAAACAAAAACTCATACCATATGCAATCACATCAATAGACAACACAATACCCAACACTGTTCTTCACTTCTCTGCCTGGGACAATAAAAGACATGATCTATTATTCGGCAATCCAGTAAGAGTAAACGCAATACCCGCACCTATTGTTTGCGTTTCCGCTAAATACTAGCATACTTGGCAACACTGCCGTAAAAATCAATCAAAAGATATTTTTACAGGGATTTTTATAAGGAGTTGGACCTTCGAATATAAAATAAAAATACTGAAGTCTGAGCTACCAGTTGCGCGACGATGCGTAGTATCTAATATTATCTAATTCCAAAGGATATCATACTTTATATGTCATCATATTCCATATTTTCAGGTTCAGCTTCTGAAATTAGCTGTGGGTCATTGAATGTAGTTATATCGAAATTACATTTTCAGCACTGTTGCTTATAAATACACTCATCAAATGTTTTCCTGAATATATTTTACGTCGATGTTGCCAAATGTACTAAACCTAAATAAAAAAAAATACTTTTGGCTTGTTAATTAGATTTCATACTAATGTTCTAATAAAATTAAGATTTCTACAATAAATATTACATATTTGGCAGCACTTCTGTTCAGATAATGTTAAAATATATGAAATTTGTTTAGAATTGATGATCTCAATCTCAGATACATTTTCAACAGGTTATGCTAGTCCATTATGATAGACTCATAATTAATGAACTGGCAACACTGTAATATTTTTTAATCCTTTTTATACTATTTTACAAATTTTCAAAAAACAAAACGTCTTTGTATGGCATCGAACAATTTTTTTTTGCGAAATTCGTAAACTGCACCTGATTTTATATGATACTTTATATGAAAAAAATGAATATTTTTTCTTAAAAACGCTATATCTCAGGAACGACGCAAATTACTTTGGGGAGTTAAGCTTTTTCGATAGAAAAACGTCTGATAAACACGATGGAATCAAAATTTTTTAAATCAAAATATACGTATTTTGAGAAAAATCGATTTTTAGTTTTAAAATTGAAAAATATGATATCTGGCAACACTGTACCAAAAAAATAATATTTTTGCTGGATTTCCTGAACGATTTCCTTTAAAAAAGCCGAAGGTCGAAAATGTGTAGGTGCAATCGTTTCAATGATAAAAATAAAAGAGAGGATAATTTTCATATCGGCCAAAACGAGGGGTGCTGCCACGGGCCGAGGGGTGATCCGATCGGCACCAAAATTTGGATTTTTTCTTTTTCCATCTAAACAAATGTTTCAACCAAATTTGGTTCAAATCCGTGATGGTCGGTCGCAAATTTTCACATTTTCTCGGTCACTTCATATGGAATGACCCATATTTGACCTATTGAACATTTAGTTTGCATTAGAAAAACGTGTTTAAAATGCGTATTTGTAGCGTGACGTTACAACGCGCTAGAATCCGACCCTCTCTACCGCGAAACCAACATCTTAAAAAATCTGCTCGGATTTTTATGATATTCTAATTTATTTTTCTACCATTGAAATTTATTGGTTGGTTCTTCAATTCAATGAAATAAAACATATAAATTTTGGATTTGTTTTTGGATAATCGACTTTTACATTTCGTGACGTTACAACGCCCGTTCAGTTTTAAACAGGGTTCTGCTCGCGTTGTAACGTCACGAAAATGCCCATCATGTTAGAACCAGAATAATCAGCCAAATTTACCCGAATTTGTAATTATATTATTGCATTATCTTCACTGCTTCACGGAGAACTTTATTCTATTGAAAATCCGTTTTGTGATAAATGGCTCGGAGGGCCAATTTATTGCTATCAGTAGTATGAATATTCCTACATGAAGGTTAATGACACCGGCACCCATCTTCGGTTTAGTACCACCCATATTCTTCTAGTTTTGTCCCAAAGACTAGCGCGCTGAGATCCATTACTTCACACCGCCAGATATTTAGATTTTTCAGCATATAACTCATCACGCCGACGAGATAAACATTTCTTCAATAATCTATGCAATGTCGTCTATTCAAGTGAAAATGCTATAATTTGTTTGAGAGAATTTATTGAATCAAAAGCATACCAGAGGATCTGCATACCACTTAGTACCCTAAGAACAACTTCTGTGATCTCAGAGACAAATAGACCTAACAGTGATAAAAAATCTTAATTAAGGTACACCGGGGCAAGTTGAAACGGGTGGGGCAAGATGAAACAGCTGGTTAACATGATGTTATCCAATGATGATGAACAGCTTGAATGTCATAACACATAGTTTTTGATTCAAACAATCTTTTGGCGAAAGAAAAGTTTCTAAAATGTATTGAAAACTATTTCAAAACTTCGCGTTTCATTTTGCCCCACCTGTTTCAACTTGCCCCGGTGTACCTTACTTAGAGAGTTGGTGTCTTCGGAAAAGTTGTTTGATAAATCAAAGACTTACAGCTAATTTACCATTTGACGTAAGATTTCGCCACTGGTTGATGCTAAATAAAAGTTTGTAATAGTTTGCAAATGATTTCTCAAAAAGTTTCCTATAAGTTTTGACTAATTGAGAAACTAGCAGTCAAAATTTGTAAATTTTTGGGCACTTTTTAAAAAGTTTCAACTTTTCTT
This sequence comes from Aedes albopictus, assembly GCF_035046485.1. NCBI lineage: Eukaryota > Metazoa > Arthropoda > Insecta > Diptera > Culicidae > Aedes > Aedes albopictus. The sequence continues at coordinate 206,217,371 of NC_085138.1, forward strand.
TTATAAATAAATATAATGTGCATGGTTTTCCAAAATTACTCTCTAAGTAATCAGGGTCCTGAGATATATGAGTCGGTGATTCTTGTGATATCAAAGACAGACGTAACCTTATTATTTAGACAGTTGGTGTCCTCGACAAAGTTGTTTGGCTGGTCAAGAACTTTAAATTGATGGGCCGTATGATTTCAAATCCTTCCACTAGGAGGCGGTAGAAGGTATACACATTTTTAGTTTCGTTTATCTCAGGATCCTGAATAATTAGAAATATTGTTGCTTCGGCAGAGTTGTTTGGTAGATCAAGAACTTTCAGTTTAATATTACATTTACATTTACAAAAGCATACCAATTTTATTATTTATCTTGAAAACATTCAACTAGCCGTAACTCTTAAAATTTTCAAATTTTGACTGATAGTTCCTCATCTTGTTATCTGTAAATGCTACAAATTTGGACTTGATTGGCTAGCTCTACACGAAGATGCAGTACTTCAAGCAGAATACATCTTTTTGACTGTCGTTTTATTAACTTTTGTATCTTGGGACCAAGTGAAACAAATCAAATCAATTTTTGAACATTTATGAAAAATATGTTGGTCTTTAATTACCATTTGATTCGAATACAATATGTCCAAAGTGAAAAAAAATTCAGCTTGTAAAATACTTTTTGAGAAATTCTAATAGTTTGCCAGCTTTTGCAAAATGGAAACTAGCGTCTTCTAGTGGCGAAATCTCGCATCAAATGGTAAATCCACTGCAAGTCCTTGACTCACTAAATTTTGCTGAAGAAACCATCTTTCCAAGTAATGGGGGCCTGAGATACATGAAATTTGAAATTTGTAAGTTCTCTAGCGCCGCTTTTTTGTGGAACTTTAAACCATACTATCCATCAACTGTAAGTCTTTGACCAACCTAACAACTTTGCTGAAAACACCAACTCTCGAAGTTATCAATACCCTGAGATATACGAGATGGTAATTTTGTCAGTGTTTCGTCTGTTTGGCTCTGATATCATATAAATGATCGGTTTGAGTGTCATTTTTACAAGATCGCAGTACAATTACAATTTAAACCATTTTTGGGATTTATATAGAGCGTAGATGTTGGCCAAACATCAAATCCCTCGGGTCTCAAGAGTCTTCGTAGTTTATGAAAGGGACTTAGTGGTACGAAATTTATGAATGATACCTTGAAAAAGGGCTCATACACAACGAGAAAGAAATTGGTTTGGAATATAGAACTACCTTTGTCCACTGCAGAAGTCGTCCAAGCCAGAGAAATTTGGTCTTTTCCACAGAACTTTTTTTCGTGACGTTACAACGCAAACTTCATCCAGGTGAAACTAAGGCGTCAGTGAACCGATTTCCTTTGTTTTAATCTCATTTGAAAGATATTCTGAAGTACAAAGACCATACAAAATTTCAAATTTGAAACTTGTTCCGAATTGGAATAAATTTCATAAAGGTTGATTTTCCGTGACGTTACAACGCTTTAAACACCTATACTTTGACCAACCATACCTCATAGTTGTAAAGTATTACAATTAAAATTCTTTGTATGCTGAACAATCTACATACATTTATCTGTTAATCATGGGAGATTTTTGAAAAATCAGTGCGTTGGTGTTTAAAATACGGCAGCTTTGATGAATAGTGTGTCTAAATTCCTTAGAATCACGATTTTATTGTTAATCTTAACCGTTGTTCAATAAATATGTTTTGTCACATTAATATCATGTAGAATACATTTTTGGACGACAAGAGTAGTGTAGAATATTATAAAAATGTAAAATATGCCAAATTTAGACTTTGAAAATTGAGTATTGATGATACGGGGCCCGTAGAATGTGTCTAATACTGATCAATGGAGTTTCGTAAATGCACAAGATGTGAATATAAATGAGGATGTTAGAGGATTTATTAAAATTAAACATTTACCTACTCGGCATCTTAGAGCATTGAACAATTTTAGACAATATGTTCCACATTTGATCCGTGCACCGATTCATTGATTGATTCATATATATCATAGATAGTAAAAAAAGCGATCATTCAAATAGTTTGGGTCATTTATGTTCTAGTTTGACGTTGCGTTGGCATAATACCGTCATGGACTTCATGATTGACCAAACGTTGAATAGATTGAAGTTTTTTTTTTACCAAATTTTTAATAGATAAATATACCAAAGTCTACGTCAAGCAATTTGTTTGACATAATAGTTCTCAAAATCGATGAATTATTTTTGACAGCAAACCGTTAGTTAAGAAAATAGTGATTAATTGATTTGATTGAATTGATTTTTTATTAAAAATGTCAAAACTTATTTTAACGGTAATGATCGATCCTCGAGTACCTCAACTGTTGTCAACTCAGTAGCTCTATGCTGAGCTCGGTGTTAATCTTTATGTAACAATTTCTAAACATAATTCTCGTTACTGTTAGAATTGTGTCGCTTCTTAGAACAGGATAAGCTTGGTTTAAAGCAACAATGTTTTATCAGCGCGTTTAGAAGTAGTAGGCATGGTAAACTCTTGGTTTTAATTTGTTATCCGTACTAATTAGTACATGTTTGTTCCTCTAATCTAATCTATGGTATATATCTTTAAAAGACACTACACCGTCTTCAACCAGAGGTTGTACAGACTGAACGATCACTAACATGGGGCAACGGACAACACACGAAACACCCAGTGGTCCAGTGGAGAATTTTCCGTTTGACGAAAAGTTTTCACTGACTGGAACGGAATCGAATCCACACTCCCAGGCTTACGAAACGCCTAGACGACTGATGCCTCTAACCGCACGGCCACGAATCCCACTGAAAATTCTGTTAAATGAGTGTTTCTCCTAAAGCAAACACATTTTGCACAGATCATGCTACTAAATATTGAGTGGAAAATGATCGGTGAACGAGCCGGGACTCGTAATTGCCGGACTTGAAGGTGTTGCTTCCCGTTCGTGACACGAACGGCGCACAGGAACCACAGAGCACAATTTTGACCCCAAGTCACGGTCACTAGATCTTCTCCTTCTTCACCGAAGGCAGAATGATATCGTTTTTGATCACTTAACCCGTTCTTCGTCGTGATCAATTGACACACAGTTTCACGCACGCACTACCGACCGACCGACAGATAAGGTTTTATTGACTTGCGTCTTGATTGAACACCACGGTGTCCGGATACACAAAAATACGTTTTTGCTTCGCTTTGTCGCACCACTTTATTTGCACACGATAGATGGGAACCAAATAAATAACAATAGAAGAAAGATCGACCGCACTGTTGTTACTTCTACGGGGATATATTTCGAACTAACTTCTATCAATTATTTAGCTGCGCTGCGCACAGCGGTCAGCTTGGTGATCATGACTGAGATCATTTGTTCTCTTCAAATCTCTCAGAGAGGTTATCTCACATTAGGCTAGTTCAAACTTTTATGAAGGTTAGTTTAAATTCAGTTGATTTCATATTACGACTAAGGTTAGTATTATTTACATATTTACAAAGTCAGTTCAGTAAATTGTTATTCATGAACGGTGGATACCGAACAATCGGTGTTGAGCAGAATCCACATACCAATGAAATTTTAGGCAACAAAAACACTATACAAATAAAACATAGTTTTATGTGTGTTAAGAGACCTTATAGTTACCTGATATCCACTCATCTCATACGGTTTGCATATGATTGCTTTGATTGATATGAAATATATATGTTCAAATATGCGTTTGTGGACTTGTTATTTGCAACGCTTTTTAGTTACAAATCCATTATTTTAAAATTTGATAAAGTGTTGCATTTAACCCCTTCCCGCCCACGACTTCTTCCAAAGTTTTGAATAAAAAGTGCTCGAACAAAAGTTGTTAGAAATCACTTCAATTTATCGAAACCGTAAAAAAGTTTTTAATTGTTTTTCAATAGTTACTGATTGATTATCAATAGTTTCACTATTGAACCATTTGGGCTTCGTGGCCGTGCGGTTAGCGGCGCCAGTCGTCTAAGCGTTTCGTAAGCCTCGGAGTGCGGGTTCGATTCCCGCCTCCAGTCGGGGAAAACTTTTCGTCAAACGGAAAATTCTCCATTGGGCCACTGGGTGTTATGTGTGTTGTCCGTTGTCTCGTGTTAGTGTAATGTTCAGTCTGTGCAGCCTCTGGCAGAAGACGGTGTAGTGTCTTTTTTTTTATATTAGAGTGTATGAGTTTTCTAATAAGCTTATAATATTTCCCCAATCTCTTTTATAACATATTCAAGTGAATTGGTTTAGGTCAGATTCGCCAAAAAATGATGGTGCTCTACAGACACCATGAGCGTTAAAGGGTTAAAAAGCAATAAAGTGTTATAGCTGTGCTGTCAGTCATGCTGACAGTAGTGTACTCTAATGCACGTTAGTGTCAAAGTAACGTTGCAATTAGCTAATGTCATTTACTCGTTGCAATGCAAATGTGTTGCAACAAGTGAACGGCCGCTGTTGTAGATATAGCGACTGGCAGTTGGTTTTATGGCTATATCTCTAAAACGGTCAAAGAACGAAAGGAAGAACATTAGTTTTTGCCCTTACAAAAAAAATGTTAAAAATAATCTATGACACAGACGGTACTTTTATCAGCATTTTTAGACGTTTTTTCTCTATGGTGAAAAATTTTGTGAGATTTTTTTTTCTCACTGTATTTTTAATGAATTGCTGAGGTAATTTGGCGTCGATTTCACTAAAAAAAAGTTTGTTCTACGATGCATAGTTTTTGAGACATGATTTTTTGAAGTTTGGGGTGTTTTAGAAAAGTTCATAAAATCGTGAAATTTCATCTAGCGTTTTCCGGGAAATTAGTCCACTATGATTTTTTTGAATTCCATATATAATCATATATCCACGACCTCTAGCTCTGGTAAAATTTTCATTGAAATCGGAGAACCTTCGGCCCAAACCTGTTCGGTAATAAAAAAATCCCCTGCATACATAACAAAAAAGAATTACAATTAAAAACAATATATTTACGGTTCATTTTATTGTTCGAAATCATATATGTACCATACAATGTACGGTATATGAAACCCTACGTATCAGTACTTAGAACAAATCATTTACAATAAAATGTATGGTTTTGCAAATATATATATGGAGAAAAATATTTTTTTGTATTGTTATGATTTTTTTTCCTGTTCGGATTCGTCACTGCACAGTGGTCCACGAACCAGATTTACGAGGAAAGATGCATTCAACGCCTTCGAATGATTTTTTAGACAAAGTTATTCCTCATAATAAGGCCCTCATTAGGGTGGTCCATATTTTCTAAGAAATTGGAAACCAAACTTTTTTATTTGCAAGAATAGCTAAATACATTCTTTGGAAAAGTTGTAGATCTATCAATTTTTTGCTAAAGACAGTCCCTAATTTTCATATACATTGGAAAAAGGGCCTTATTATGAGGAACAACTTTGTAGAAGACCATGTTTGTCTAAAAAATCATTTTAAGGCGCTGAATGCATCTTTCCTTGTAAATCTGATTCGTGGACCATTGTGCACTGTGACCAGTTTTTAGATCTATTGTGACATTATTACCCGTATCCTTAGTGTAGTGCATGTCGCATTACTCAATTGCTATTGAGGGGCAATAAAGTATCGATTTTGATACAGTTTTTTTTTGTTTTCTTAGAAAACAAAACAAGAGCACTGATGTTGGCCATGCATCGGAAACCTAGCATCACCCTTGTTTTACTGCTAAATTCTCCCCAGTAGGAAGCTTAGGTCCCGGGTTTTAACATTAGCAGCAATATCATTCCAATAATGGAACATGTGTTCAGTAATAAGGATTCTAGTATGTTCCTTGCGTACTAGCACTTTCCAGTCTTCGAAGAGTTAGTCAGGGATTGGCGGCATGCACCGTGCGGTGCGAAAAAAGCGTGTGCTTCATACAATCTCAAGTGCTTGTCTCCCGTTTTGCTGACAGACAGAGACGTATGAGTGAGAGCTTTCGTAATTGTGCGAGAGACAATCGCAGCACTAGCTCTACGACGCAGGGAGTAATGCACGGTGCTTGGGACTGTGCTTGTCTCCAAACAGAAAAAATCACTTCATTAATTAATTGAAGAGTTTGTATTTTCGGCAAAGTTGTTAAGCTTGTCTAGGGTTAACAAGTGATGGGTCGTTTGATTCGAAATTTTTCCAATCATGCGTAGTATCGAGCCAAGTACAAAGCACGGAGACAAGCACCGAGAGAGTGCATACGACATAGCGTGAGAGACAGGAGAGCTCCAGCGCGCGGCAAAGTAAGCGAGCAACACACAACCGATTGCGCGTACTCGTCTCCGTCAAGTTTGTTGTGTTGTCTCGTAGCAGCGTGTGCGGCACGCAAAGAGTTTTGAGTCGCACCCTATCCCTGGAGCAGGGGCGTCTCGTGACCCGTACAAGTGACTGTGCACTTGAAGAGTTTTCACATGGGACTGTAGTGCAAATGGAATCAGGAACCTGCACTCCGCTCGACGAGCGAATCTATCAACGACTTCGTCGATAAAACTGCTTTGTTATTTCAATTGATGAAACAGGGGTTTCCCATCTGTATAAGCCACTTCAGCCTTCGCTCGCCCATTGTAACCGAAGATAGGTCCTTATTCCTTTGTGCCAGAGGAGTCAATATTACTTTATCGGAATTGGGGAAGCAAGAGTAGGCATTATCCACCTATTATTTAGGAATTTTTTCGGAATAGCTTTTAAACTTCGAAGAATCTACTCAGAAGTGGATAACTGACACTGAGCAAAAAGTGGAAGAACCATTACACAATTATAGGTCACTCTGTAACAATTATTAGTCATTCAGTTCTTCACGCTATATTACCCATGTGACTGTAGTCTAAATACGCATATCTATCTAAGGATAAGCATTCGAGGACGGAATGCAAATTACATATCTGAGTACACCCAATCTAAGAGGGTATTCTGCTTACATTGTTCAAGAAGCCGGTTGAGGCTTTTTCACAATTAACCGCCTGGCAAACAAATTGCGGGAGTAGATTGTCTTACGATATCAAGCTTCATTTTCTTTTGAACATTGCTGAAAAAATGAAACCGTATGCGACGAGCAACTAAGTAGATACTTAATGAAAATGCCACCCATTCAGCTCCACCCAAAGGCATGCACGCATGCCGAAAGAATGACTGGGCGGCCTCCTGGGTACAAGCTCTCTCGCATTGCTCTCTTGCGAAAGCTATCGTAGTTCGAATGAGACGTTGCCAAACTTAGCAGCTACCCCGGGGGCCGCGAGCCAATAAACAATCTTTCCTTTCCTCCACCACCGATAAGGCCCACGTCCATTGGAAGAAGTGAACAATTTTTTACTAATACATTGCCAATGCACCACAGAACAATCCAACACAAGTAAACACAGTTCTTGTATGCATATACAGCGATCCCGTGTACTGCTGGAAGTGAACTGAGGCGAGAGTTATTTTGGCGACGCTCTCACAAGTCACAACCCGGATAAAAACTAACCATAGGGTGTTTGGTGGAAACCATTCCTGCACCATACAGTGTACCAGCTACAATTATCTATATTGTAATGAAATGGTTCACTAAAAGCTTCGCACATTGTAGCTACTATACATTTACATTCGATTTTTATGTAGCAATATATTATACTGTTTTTCTTACGTTTGAACCATTCACTTTTCCGAAACATTATTTTTCCGTGCATTTTTAATTATTTATTCAATTTTAGATTTTTTCCGTGCTTTGTTTTGTTGATGTTTGTGACTTTTTTGATGCAAAGGAAAGGAAAGAAAAAAAAAATAAGTTGAAACATCAACTTAAAGTCAATAAAATGTTTTAATAAGTAGTAAACCAGATGTCTTAAGAACTGCAGATCCAGGAGATATGGCGGGCTAGGTATGTAGAGTGCGATGAGAGGAGTACGATTGACGAACTTTATGTTTGACGTAGAGCCATCTTCAACATATGGACTGGACTGAATACTGAAAGAAATTCTAATATAGGTTCGTCTGTGGGTTCGCTTTTTAACCTAACTTATACTTGAATCGAACTTGACAGTTTTCTCATGAGTTGTTATGTATTTCCCCGTGTATTTCAATCTTTGGTCAAACTGGAGCCTCAATATTGCAAAAACGGTTAAGCACGCTGTAATGATACTTATGTACCTCGTCACCCACTTCATGCAACTACATTAGTGGTCTAATAATACTTAGCGCGCTCGGCATAGTTCCATCATGCCGCTCAAAGTGTTGCCACAAATAATGCTTAGTTTGCGAAACCCAGTTATCTGGCTGGTGGGGCATGGGAGCCTAAGCTTCAACTGTTAATGCAATCAGAGACTACTCAGACCTCGACTCAGACTTAGACGTAGGCGATCCAATATGAAGGGTTATCCAAAACGCTCTGGAGAATTCTCAAAGCGCATTCTCATAATGCTAGTAAGCCTAAGATGCCATTAACAGGCGGAAAATGACAAGATAATATAACATTATATGGTTTATGTAATGTAAACCAATGCAACATAACAAAAGAGAACCATTCCAAAACCATTTAATTAAATGTATAACCAGTAGTGAAACTACAATTGAAAACAATATATTTACGGTACATTTTATTGTTTGAAACCATATGTGTACCATACAATGTACGGTTTATTAAAACCCACGTATCAGTATTTATAACAATTCATTTACAATATATTGTATGGTTTTGCAAAAAAATATATATGGAGAAAAATATTTTTTTATATTGTTACGATACTTAACCACCCGTATAGTATATTGTAAAAATCTTATTTACAATATACTGTATTGGGTTCTACATAACATTTTATTGTTTTTGTATTTTTATTTTTACAGTGGTGTCTATTGTAAAAATATGGTTTTAAATAGTACTGTTACAATACAACGTTCGGTTTTTCTACTGTATTTTTTATTCGGGAAGTGCGTTTCGCATGCTCGGCGTCGAGCTCTCTGGCAGCAGCAGAGTTAGTTTCCACTTGATAAGTACTGTGTAAAAGGATAGGACAAGTAATGCTCACGTATAAAGACACTGTATGCTAAAGACACGAAATCTGATGATTGTTGCTATTGATGATGATTGTCGCGTGATGACGATGATGCTGTCGAGCAATGCTTTTAAAGTGCGTATGACAGGTCTCCTGCTCGATTGGAATGACATTGACAGCAAATTTGGAATTCCAATTGGAACATTTCGTGTCTTTGCATATAGTGTCTTTACTCACGTAAAACTTTTGCAATCAAAATTACTTAGGCGTTCGCAGTTGATAAGTAATTCACAGCCAGAAAGATTTGCCAACAGATGGCACTGTCATGCGATGCTGTCAGTCATGTTTTTGATTTTCCGTACGGATCGATGTATTATTCCGTGAGTAAAAGGGACATTTCTCTTTCTTTGTGTTTCTTCTTTCGCGCCTGCGCGTTCACAGTGTGCATTAGTATTTAGCCGTTTCGCTCTATAATGTGTGCTCCGTCGTCCCTCAGCATGGCTGCATCTGAACACGAGATTGAATTTCTTGAGGTTGAATAATTTGCCGTTACGTAGTTTAAAAATTTATAAAGATACCCCAAAACTGAATTGTTTATAAATAGTTCGACTATTGAAAAAAGTAAAAAGCATTTGAGTTTAGCTGATGAGGAGACAATGATTCTAAAAACTGTTGCATCATAATCATTTCATTTCGTTTACAGAAAATAATGTATAGCTTTTGATTGCGTTCACAAAATCAAATATTTTTTTAATCAGGAATAATATGTGTGGTAGTTTAGCAGACCGCTGAGTAGGCGGTGTATTTAGAAAGATCATTATTAGTAGAACTGTCAAGACAGAAACACCACATGTGTGGTAAATATATACTGTCTGATCCCGGCGGATAGTATCTGACCGGGTCAGACAAAAGAGGGAAAAGATGCCTCACCGGCGGATGAAAATCTGGTCGGTGCAGGCGAAAAAGAAAACCTCACCTCAAAAGGTAGCTGCCGTAGCGACAGATACGATCTGTCGGGTCCGGCGAGAGAATGCTTACCTAAGAAGGAAGCAACCGTAGCGGCAGTTTCGAACTGTCGGGTCCGGTAGTTGTAAAAAGTTCGCCTCATGAAGGGAACTTGCCTTAGCGGTGGATACGATCCACCGGGTCAGGCTGTCTGAAGTTAAAAGTTCGCCTCGAGAAGGGAGCTTGCCTCAGCGGTGGATACGATCCACCGGGTCAGGCTGTCCAATAGTCAAAAGTTCACCTCACGAAGGGAATATTCCTTAGCGGTGGATGCGATCCACTGGGTCAGACTGTCAGATAAGAGAAAGTTTGCCCAAGAGGCAACTTGTCTCAATTTCGGATTTGATTGACGTGTCAGGTTGTCTACTCACTTGCAAGTAAGCTCACTATAGAAGGGTGCCACCGTAGCGACGGATGCGATTTGTTGGGTCCGATGTTTACCTTGAGAATTTTGTTAAGAAGCCGGCCCAACCTAAATCAAAAGGAGATGTGGTTGTTCCGACTCCACCGACTATGCTGTACAATTACAATTAATCAGATTTGATAGAACTGTCAAGCAGAGTGGACAAATTAACTCCACATTTTGAGAAGTTCGCCTTTTGAAGGTAGCTGCGGCATTTCTTCCCCGTAGAAAGAAATAGTATATAGTTTAACAATTGGTCTAGCATGCAATAAAACCCAAAGAAACGGAAATAGGAAACCCGCTGAATTCAGTTGCACATATGGAGTCTTAGCATAAGTAACTAATCGTGTAACTGATGCTAAAATAAACATTTTCCTTTGAAGAAAGGAGATGTGGTAGTTTAGCAGACCGCTGAAGTAGGCGGTGTGTTAATAAGGAATATTATTAGTATAACTGTCAAGATAGAAACACCACACATTCTATTACACGAATGCAATGATTCATTCTAATCAGTACACGTACTTCATCTCAAATTCTTTTTCTTAATTGGTACGATTGTAAAACACCACAAAACACCTACAACGCTTAACGATTGTTGATCTTCTTCGCGCAATGTTTACACAAGTAATTGCACGCGGACTTCACTCATCGTCGGTAACGAATTAATTTCATTGCACAATTACCGCACCGCCGCCTTCATCGGCATCTTCTTCCGAGCATTCATTCCGCGAGAATCATCCTCATCTGGTTGCAATCTTCTTCCACCACCGCGCGCGCTGGAACCCTTCAAAGATTCGCAAACCCCGAAACGAATCCGCTGATTTAGGTAAATACAATTCTAATTTTATAAACGCTCTCTTATTCGCACTTTTCTCGCCTACTCCGTTTTTTTGATCGAGCGCTCGCGCACACACAGCTCTCGCTCGTCACGTCATACGCCTCCTCCGATTATGGCAGAACGCGTGCGGTTGTTGTTGCTGCTGCTGCAGTTGCGCACCACTACACGCAACTTGGTCTAAGCAGGCACGGCCAACTCTTCACCGCCGCAGCCGCCGCCTCCGCCTACTTCGATCGAACAACGTGTGCGCGCATATAAATGTATGTGCAACAAAATAAAAAGCGCGAGTAAGATTTTTATGAATGAATCAAACTGCTTCGCCCTTTTCCTCTTCTTCCGACTCCGCGTTTGCGCTGCGCTTCACCTTCCCTGGCCTGCTTGCTGTGTACTTGCCGCTTGTTCAGCTTGATTTTTTTACTTCTCTTCGTTTAGTATCACACACCCGGCTCGCGCGTTCGCGTTCGTCTTCTTCGCGACTTCACCACCCGTCCGTCATCGCGGTCGCGATCGTCGTTGTCGTAACAACCGACTTGACTGTCTGTATTTTTTTCCTTTCTCGGTATCAGTCTTCGTGTGGTTCTTCTTCTGAGCCGAGGCAAAAAAAAACTTTGTTGGAAGAAACAAAAAAACCGACAAAATCAAAATAATTTCCTTCTGTGTACGACACGGCTTCGGCCCTCCGCTGCAGGCAGACTCGAATTCAAATCACAAAGTGTCGCCTCCGCGAAATACGATACACTCACTTCACTAGTCGCGTTCTCTTCGGCAGCTCGACACTTCGCATACACTCTTCTTCTTCTAATTGGGATTTAATTTGAATTTTCGATGGTAAATATGCACAGTCTGATCCCGACGGATAATATCTGCTCGGGTCAGGCAAAAGAGGAATAAAATGCTCCACCGGCAGATGGAAATCTGGCCGGTGCAAGTAAAAAAAAGCTCACCTCAAAAGGGGGCTGCCGTAGCGCCAGATACGATCTGTCGGGTCCGGCGGAAGCTTGCCTTTCGAAGGGAGCTGGATGCTGAAGCGATGGATTCGATTCATCGGGTCCAGCAAAAAAGAATGCTTACCTGTGAGGGAAGCAACCGAAGCGACAGTTTCGAACTGTCGGGTCCGGTAGTTGAAAAAAAGCTCGCCTTTCGAAGGCAGCTGCTGAAGCGACGGATTCGATCCGTTGGGTCCAGCGAGAAAATGCTCACCTTTGAGGGAGCTACCGAAGCGGCAGTTTCGAACTGTCGGGTCCGGTGGTTGAAAAAAAAAGCTCGCCTTTCGAAGGGGGCTGCTGAAGCGACGGATTCGATCCGTTGGGTCCAGTGAAGTAATGCTCGCCTAGGAGGGAGCAACCGTAGCGGCAGATACGATCTGTCGGGTCCGGTGGTTGTAATAAATTCCCTCTGCCGGGTTTGAAACATAGTCAAAATGTCAGCAAAGGACGTTGAAACTGGAGAAGATAGAAAAATTGCACTCGAAGCAAAATGACGTCGGTCTAGTGCAGCGTACCATCAGAGTTTGGACTGCCGCAGAAGCCGAAATGGTCGGAACAGCAGCACTCAATGCGGAACCTAATCGAAATAGCACTTCAGGAGAAACCCAATCGAGAGACTCTGTAACCACGGCGCCGACGATGAGTGGTGTTAATTTCGTTGCTTCTACCATTAACGGAGTCAACGTATTGGCTATGTCCCTCGGTAGTGGCAGGCAGGGTAGCAGGAAGGTAAGGACGATAACGACAAAAAACGAACGTTAAACGCGCTGCGCCAAAACTTACAAATGGTCATCCAGTTCACGACCCTTTTCCAAGTTCAAATGGAAGTATGTACTGATATGTACGATGTAGCCATGCTACGAACTTTAACAAACATCGCGTTAAAGTATCCTTGAAAAGCTCATCACTAAGTGCTGGTAGCATCACCATGAAAGATCAATCCATCTTGCCCGATCAACCGTCGTAAGTGCCCTATAACATCAATCGCTTTTTGATGGAACGCCATATACTTCACGTCCTAACTCCTTTAGAGGACAAAGAGGAATTCCTTACCAAGGCATCCAAGTTTGTACGAAAACGCGCACCCTGATCGGTTGGAAGGGCTCAGCAAAAGCCAGCTAATACAGTAAAATTAGCAACTGGAGGCCTGCGCAAGTCAGAGACACTACAACACCGTCGAATCGCTAACAGATGCGATCTGTTGAGTCAGGCGGAAAATGGGATGAAGAGCTCGCCTGACAAGGGAACTCCTGCATTTCGTTCTCGGTGTTTGACATACAACCATACAACCACTACTAGAAGAAATCAGTCACAAAATCAACATCTTTCGTTGAAGAAAAGGAGATGTGGTAGTTTAGCAGACCGCTGAGTAGGCGGTGTATTTAGAAAGATCATTATTAGTAGAACTGTCAAGACAGAAACACCACAATATGTAATGTGTAGCTAATACCATAACAATGACAACATATTCAGTTTGGTATTGGCGCAGATATTGTTAATATCATAAAATAAGATTTTAGCAAATTTTTTCATCCGTTTTAAAAATTGTAAAGGCTATAATTTTGATTTAACTCGTCAAGACGTCTGAAAATTTGACTCGAACTTCTTAACAGAGTATCAATAAACTGGTAAAAAAATCTTAAAATCGGTTCAATACGTTTTTCTAGTATTCAAAACTCAATTCGCTTTAAGGCATATTTTAGGTACATATTAACCATTTTATTCCGTGTGTACTATTTTGTTTGTACAACTGTCATGACTGTTCCTATTTTTATTAGCATTTGAAACTGTAAAACCATTATAAAAACTGTTCTTAGCCAAATTGCTTGAAAACTTTTCAAGTTATAACTGTGTGAATGACACGATACAAAAAAATACGGCTATAACTTTATTACGGCTAGATCAAATTGAATGAAATTTTTACACAATATTTATACATGTATACTTTACATACAGAACAGTTTTGATTGAAATCGGTTCAGTATTTTTGAATCTAGAGCTATAACGGTGAAGAAGTGATATTTTTTAAAACGTTCGTTTGCTCAAACTTCTCAAATGGCAAAATTCTTGTTTCAACGATATCTCCACCAATATTTAACCGATTTTGATGAAATTTGTATAGTATTAGCTTTACGTAATACACTATTCCTGGTAAAAAAATAGTCATTTGCCATTTTATTATGAAATCTTTCTGAATTCCAGGAATTCGTTCCGAGATCCCTACGAGAATTGCTCTGGGATTCCCTCAGAATTTCTGCTTGGGATTCCTCCAAAAATTCCATCCTAGATCTCTCTCGAAATTAATTCAGGATTGCTCCAGGAGTTCTTTCTGGGATACCTAAGGGAGTTCCCTCAGATATTATTCCAGCAATTTGTTTAGGATTTGTTCAGAACTTCCAGGAGTCCTTACTCCTGTAACTCCATACGGGATTCCTTCAGAGATTTATTCATGGAATTCTCTAGAAATTCCTTCCGAGATTCCTCCAGAAGATTCCTATGAAAGTTCTTTCAGGGATTCTTTCACGAGTTTTTTTTTATGATTTCTCCAGAACCTTTTGGAATGTCTTCAGATTTTTATCTGGGAAGAAACTATTGAAAGAATCTCTGATATCGCTCGTGTAGATATTCCCTGCAAAACTGCTGGAGATATTCCTTAAGAAGCTGTTGGAGGAATTTTATAAGGAACTTAATAGCAAGTCTTGGAGTATTTCCATAAAGAATAAAAAAAACTTCTGGAGTATTTCCATGAGCAAAATTAAGGAAACTTCCAGGATGAATTCCAGAATATGTAATCTGCAAGGAATCCCAGTATGTAGAAGTTCTTGGAGGAATCCCGGAAGGATATCCTGGATAAATTATTGGACAAATCTTAGAAGGAACTCCTGGATGAACCTTGACTTATTTTCCAGGAGTCTGGAAGTTCTGAAGAAATTCCGGAAAGAGCTTTTGAAAAATTCCCGGAAGATACCCCGAGTAAAATTTCTGGAGAGGTCCCTGATGCCACCCCTGGTGTAATCTTAGAAGAAAATCCTGGAGAAATACCAGAAGAAACTATGAGAGGAACCCATAAATTTACTCCTAGAGGAAACCTAGAAGGAGTTCCTGGAGGAATCCCGGAAGAAGCTAAAGGAATTACAAAAGGAATTCTTTGAGGATTCACATGAGAAACGTCCAGAGAAAACCTAGATGAATCTCAAAAAGTTCCTGGAAATCCTGGAAGAATCACTGAAAGAACTCCAGGACGAATCTAAGAATGAATTCCTATAGAAATCCTAGAATGAACTCCTAAAATGATCCCGGAAGGAATTCCTGCGGCAATCTCCGAATAAATATCTGAGTGAACCCCGGATAAAAAATACTTAAGAAATCCCGGATGAAATTGTTGTAGAATAGTTCGAAAAAACTCATGGTAGAATCTTAGAAAACACCTCTGGAGAAAACCCTCAAGGAACTCCTAGAAGATCCCAAAATAAAAAAAAAAAAAAACAAGATAAATAAATTCTGAATTAGAAGGAACTCACGGAGGGATTTTTTGTAGAACTTCTGTTGGAGCCGGACCCATCCAACTCTGAATTAGTTTAAGTTGAATTTGTATAGGGTAAATGTACCAATAGTGGTGCTATTAGTAGCTCCTTGTAGAAAAATAATTGAATAAAACTGATAAGAACACAAAATAAAAAGTCTGAAAACGTTAATCGGTATTTTTTCACTTAAATTTGCTAGAAAAAATGTAAAAACCATTGTTTATTTCAGTTTTTGCTAATAAATCACTTGCACCAACTATAGGTGCACGGTTCCTATTATGGAGGTAAAATTTAACATTGGTTCCTATAGTGGCGCATCCCATTGAATTCTTATGGGACCCACCACTATAGGAACACTACCACCACTATAGGTGCAAAGGAGCAAAAAACTTAAGGAATATAATTGTTTAAAATAGGTTTTTCGGCAAATCCTGAACAAGAAACTGTATTAATGTTATTAATTAGTTATGATGCATCTATTAAAAATGTCATTTGCAAGCTTTTTGTTCGAAATAGTGCCAAATTGGCACTACCACCACTATTGGCACTACCTCCACTAAGGGAGCTTTTACCCTATTAACTGTTATACGGATCTAGAACCCTATCGATAACATCTCTGAGAGCACAGATGAGATGAGCGCGCTTGCGCACGCTAGCCAATGTCCACCATCTGTGGACCGTCGTGTAGGTAGGAGAAATTTGCATTATTGTATATATTGTACATAGCCAAACATCAGTACCAAATAACAATCCAATAGAAACGTACGTGCGGTCGTTTTCATTGTCGTTGCTTCTCACGGTCATACACAGTCCCCCGTTACCAAGGGACTTTGTCGTTTTTCGCTGTTGCGATAGTGACCTAGTGCGGTCGATCTTTTCCTAAGTTGTCGGTTACCACGACACTTAGTCGTTTTCGATGCTGTGCGGCGGTGATTGAATTCGATTCAATCTGCTAAGTGTCCGGTTACCACGGGACTTAGCCGTTTTTGAGTTCGGGCCCTAGTGAAAGGGCCGAAGAGCAAAGACGGCCGTTCTTTGAAGAATTGGCAGTGGTACTGGACAAAAAGGGCTTGTGGCGACCCAAGCCCCCGGTCAGTGATTATCGTTAGTGTGTGCCGGACTTTTACGCGCGATTCGGTGGCTGCTACGGCAGCGAAGAAAGCCTTTCGATACCTGGCAAAGTTCGCGCTCGAACAACTTCTAATGAAAATCTCAGAGACATTTTATAAGAATCCCCTGCGAACTTCTGGTGGATTTTTCGGTGGAACATCTGGAAAAATTTCAAGAGGACTTTCTGTGAAACCCCAAAGAAAAACCTTCGTACGGAATGCCAAAAGATTCATCACAAAGAATCTTTCGTGGATCTTCATTAAACTCCCCGTGAAGCTTTGTCCTACCCCGTATTTCATCTAAAAGTCCACAAGGTAACCGTCAGAGTCCCAGCCGAATTCCTCCCACCGTAGTCCGAACTCCAATATTGCAGAATTTATAATTAGTATCCAACCATAGTTCTCGCTGTAATACCATTAAAGGTTTTTTTTTTAATTTCTTTTTATTTGTGAATTTTAACTTAGGCTAATTCTTCACACACCCATTAAAAGTTCCCTCAGAATCCCAGCGTCTCTCATTAGCATTTCCCTTGGAACTCCGTTGCACGGTGTCAAAATTTCGAATATTATCGAACTTCCATGTACCTCGGATCTTTCTTCACAGAAAGTCAGCATTTTAACTATACTTTATAATTGGAAAGTTTTAAAATATTCCATCGGGGAATTTTTGATTTATCTAAGTTTTTGGCTATTTTCCATACTAGAATTAATTAAATACTGATTTTAACCAAAAAACGTCCCATACAAAATGTATGGGAAAATTTTCACCGATAAAATATTTTCTCGTCTTCCGATTATGAATATATAGCCCAAATAGGGTCTTGTACCATTTGGGCAGGTGTACCTATTTTGGGCACTTGGCGCTATAACTAAGTCAATTTCAAACCGATTGATTTGAAATTTTGTCCAGAGTTAGGCACGTACAATATCTAACTCTGTACAAAAAATCAAATCAATCGGTTTGAAATTGACTTAGTTATAGCGACAAGTGCCCAAAATAGGTACACCTGCCCAAATGGTACAATACCCTACTAACAATTTCCGAAGAAAAATCCGAGGTACATGAAAGTTCGATAATAATTGAGATTTTGACACCGTGGCGTTGAAATCTCACTATCTGGATTTACCCCATACGCGCACAAAAATGAAATTTCAATTTCAATCACACTTCCTGAGGAAACGAACAAAACAAGTCCAAATCGTAAACAACAAGGCCACGAAACGCCACACGAACAACGAACAATTTATCTAGCAACCGCCGTATGCAGTGCCCTTTTCTTCACATCCTTCTTACAGCATCGTTTCGTAAAAATGCTGTCGATTAAACAAATGTCAAAATTACTTACGGAAAAAGGAGGAATTTTACTTGAGCGCTCTACTTGGGAACTGGAAACTTACCATAATGGCAAAGTGAGATTAAGTTGGAAAATTGAATAGATTCCTATTGGATACGTACTGGTATCTCACAGTGGTTTGTGCACTTGATGTTGTGAACACCAAAAGGATAAATAAGTATTTTTTATCGTTTGGAGGATAATGTTGAAATTATAGTGATTTATTTTACTTTTTATCAACTGTGTAGTGAACGCAGTGGACCTATGGACGAGACGCCACTGCCCTGGAGTTAGTACATACATGGATCCCTAACCCAATTTGATTTCCTTTGCATTGAGTTTAGCCTCAGATGGTGATACAGTGACGATTCGTTCGTTGAGAGCTCGTTAGATGGGCTGTCTCGATGGTTGAATGTTCACTGGTTGGGGCAAAACCCAACTAAAAAGCACTGTCAGTGTCAAAATAGATGTCAAAACGAGTTTGACGTCTGACCGCCGTCGCATCACAGCTCCTGTATACAGAACGTTTACGCAAGTATGTGAGTGTTCCGTGACGTATTTCTCGTCACTTGCGTGTGTCTAGAGCATTTTGATCAGTTGTCAGTTGCCCCAACGAACGAACACGATTCGCTAATCGGGGCGCAGTCGTGACCCAACCAGCGAAACCGGACTGTATATGCAAAGTAAAGTTGGTAAACTCAGTTTTACTCAAAAACTGGAAGTCACCAAAACACCAGTAGTAAGGACTAAATACTATAATTCCTTGAATTACCGGAACACATATTCCAAAATTGAAAAATAGGACGACACTAGATTTCGGTTTGGTAGATCTATCACCGCAACGCAACCCAAAAAGGCGATCTACCCACGCTACGGGCTCCGTTAAAGATCGAGCATCTTCAAAACGATACTTAACAACCCGTATAATATATTGTAAAAATTCTATTTACAATTCACTGTATGGTGTCTACATTACATCTTATTGTTTTTGTATTTTTTATTTTTACAGAGGTGTCTATTGTAAAAATATGGTTCTAAATAGTACTGTTACAATACAACGTTCGGTTTTTCTACTGTATTTTTTATTCGGATTGTTGTTTATGGCAAGTGAAACAATCACGTACATATATGACATCCCTATTCCCACCCAGGATTGTTTGCAGCCAACATCAATTGGCTTCTTTAACGGTGTTGAGATAATTCGATATTCTGAATCTGCATGTCAAACTGAGCCGAAATCCAAATTTTCATTAATTTTGGAGCCCGGGAACCTATTTAAAAATCAATTTGAAGTTTGTATGGGAGCGATTTGTCGAACCACCCCTCGTCGCAGTTTGTACTGAGCGGAGCTGTCAAACAGTTGCCCAGCTGTCAAAAGGTGATTTCAAAAAATTTCTTTGAAATTGATTTTAGGTACCAAAATAAGGTTCTAAAAATCTGAAAAAAATCGTAGTGGCTCAGAAAAAGGTGCTCTTTCGTATAAAACCGAAAAATCAAAATATTTTTCGAAATTTAAAAACCCAATTGGGTTCCTTCATTGACAATGCATTCGGGTTCCCTAAACATTAGTACAAGATGCGGGAATCGAAAACGTGACGTCATCGCACCCTGGTGGAAACAATGCCTTCATTCAATGTCAACTCGGAGGGTCTGCACAAAACAGATCTCCATGGAATTTGAGATGATTGCATGTTCGACTTTTAGTTAATAGCGCCAGTCACACGGTGCATATACTGCCGTGAATTGCATATCAGTCCCATCTCTGCTGAATTTCCTATGCAAATGGGACCGATATGCGATTCACGGCAGTATATTGATCAATAGTTGGCCGTTTTATCAAAACATTGAATGTAAAATATTGTTCAAAAATAGATTGATATCAATCATTAAAATTTTCCCCTATCTTCCGTTTGATCAACCACGCAGCAATATTTCCCCTCCATAGCGCATTTTACTTCAATCTCTACAATATATCCCCACCTTCAAAATTGTTATATCAATCCTCTCGAAGATTGCTCAAACCATGGGTCAAATTATTCCATGGATCATATGATTGGTTCAATATTTCCCCTCCAGATCAACCTATCATCCTTTCAATGCAGCAGCGCGTGAACGAAAGCATCATCATTGCTAGAAATCCTACTAATCATTGCAGAACATTTTGACGTGTTGCCATATTTTTTTTTAATTTGAAATAAACAGCTATTGATATCCCTTTCGTGACGAACCAGCACAATTGTGCTGTTGAGCGGTAGCAGTTTTGCATATTTTTTCACCTGTTTAGACTTTGTTTTATGTGATGTAAACTGTTCCAATAATTCGGCCATTACTTATACTTGTTTGTGTGTAAACAAACTTTTGTTTACGTTGCCTGTGAAATTTACCACAACAAGATAAACAAGAAGTGGACAAAATCCGTAAAACATGAAAAAGTTTTATCTGTCGCATAATTTTAATTTCCGATTTGTCTATGTAGTCAAAGTTAGAAATCGAAAGATAAAGAGTAGTTCTTTCAAATGAGGTAAAATAATTGTTGTTTTGTTGGGAAATCTAAGAGTTCTGGAGAGCCAAAGTTGAGCCATTTGTATGGAGATTTCAATTTTTTGCGCTCCGTCACGAAAGGGATATATATTACTTATACAAAAATAGATACAAAAAAGAAAACTGAATTCAGATGTAATAAACCATCGAACAAAAAAAAAATTATGCAGAAGTATATTTTTTCCAAGATTTTTTATTTAAATGTAATAAACCCAAAGATTACAATTCATTAGTTGTAATAAACAGTTCACAACATTTTTTGTGTAATCTTATAACTCGGTTGGTGTCCCACCGAACTTTGCTAAAAAATATACTGGTGCACTAGTGGTCTCTAATACCAGTTAATTAATAATTTGCACATCATGGTGGTAATATGCTTACTTGCGTTGCCTATGAATTAGAAATACCCCCTTCTGACAAATAACACCCTTCAGTAAATAAAAAGAAAATCGGGTTAAGTACGGTTCCTTTGAATTCCACTAAGAATTTGCATCCTTTGACAGATACGTATTTCGACCTCAACTGTAAGTCGAGTCAAGTACAAGACACTGAAGACGACCTTACAGTTGAGGTCGAAATACGTATCTGTCAAAGGATGCAAATTCTTAGTGGAATTCAAAGGAACCGTAGGGGAGACTGGGGAGACTTGATCCCTTTTTCTTAATTCACCTGAAACTTTAAGAAAAAACACAAAACTAGATCCGATTTCCATACAAAATGGCAGGTAAACATCTATCGCAAGTTAACACACAACAGAATGCCTTTAAATCATTGTGAATATTTTCAAAACTGTGTTTTTATGGAGGCATGTCTTATGATGTATTTTTCAAAAATGGGTGACACTTGATCCCTTTTTGAGCACATGGTTTATTTAAAGGGAAAATAATTCCAGAGTCTTCCTGTTCATTTTCTTTTCAAGTTGTCTTGTAATTTCGATGAATATGGAGTGTTTGAAATTGTAAGATTTCCTTAAATTTTTAAGGATATGCCGTATTTTCAAAATGGGGAGACTTGATCCCCCTTTTCTTGGTTTGTACTAAAGTAATAATTATCTGACACATTTTATTGTTGAATAGACTAGAATTCCAAGTAAATGGGGGCTTCCGAATAGAATTTTATTTTTCACATGTATAATGTGTGTGTAATCCTCGGAGGATCAAGTCTCCCCATGTCACAGTTGTGTATACTAAGCTGAATTAATTAAAATATGTTAACAACAGCCTTATTTGGATAAATAAGTCTGAAAGTATGTTATTCAAACTATGTGCTGTGAAATTTTGACACGATTTGGTTCAATTTTCACAAAGTTATTGAGATTTTTCGGCATCGCTTAAAAGATTTCTGAAGGACTGAAAACAAAGCATCAGCCGTTAAAAAATAATGCAATGTACAATCAAAATCACTTGTAGCCAAAACATAGTCGTTTGTCCAGGAGTAGTTTTGAAAAAAATATGCTAGAAGAAAAATGTTTTTGATTCCGAGAAAATATGGGGGGAACAAGTCTCCCCAGGGATCAAGTCTCCTCAGTCTCCCCTACTTAACCCGATTTTCTTTTTATTTACAGATATTCCCCTAACAAGCCCAGGTTAATCATCACCCTTCAGTAGTAATTTTGTAATTTTTTCCATGGGCTGTACAAAAACTTTTTGTAATAAAAGAAAACATTTGTAATACACTCCTGATCAAAAGTTTGGGGTCACCCCCTCAAAAACATGTAATTTTTTAGGCCCATATCTCCGCCGATTTGCGCCCGACTTCAAAACCATAGGTCTCATTCGATAAACAATAAGTCAAAGTAACTTTGAACATGATTTAGGTGAAACTTTCACAAAAATGTTTGTATGTAAACTTAACCCAAAGCTGCCAAATTTTCTAATAAATTATAAGACTCAAGAATTTTGGCCCCGGGACCACTCCGTTCCGGAAGGGATCGGACACAAGCTCCCGCCTGCTGGTCTTAGCCGCGGCAGGCGATTGGAGTGGGCAGTCAAGACCTCTTTTAGTCCCGGGTCTCGGGCGTTAGGCGAGGGGAGTCTTCGGAGTGCGAGTGTCCTAAAAACTGGGAATATAAAGTGCAAATTTACATTTATTACGACGACTTACATGTGGGTGTGTCTGGGGTGGCGTTGATCGGGCGTGGAACAGCGTTGGCCGCGAGGCAGAGGAGCGCTCCAGCAAAACGCGGCGTCGGCCGCGGTGAAGAACGGCGAGGGTACGACGCAAAGCGGCGCTGGCCGCGATAAAGAGCTGTGTAGAGCGACGTTGGCCGCGTCGAGGATCGGAGTTCGTCGCGCAGAAGGACGGCGTTGGTGCGCCACGTGGTGGTGGCCGTAGCGGAAAATAGCGTTGATCTCGACCCAGATCGGTGTGGGCCGCGGTTAAGCGCGGCGGAGCACGGCGCAGGCCACGATGGGGCCTGGCGTTGGCCACGGTGTAGAACGGTGTGGGCTCCGTCGGGAATCACAGCTGACCGCAGAGGCAGGCGGCGAAGATTATCGTTGAGCGGTGGTGGCCGTGGTGAATCACAGGATGGGCCTGGGCAAAGATAGGTGTGTGCCACGGTAAAACGAAGCACAGTTCAGCGTGGGCCGCGAAGTACAGCGCCGCGTCGGCGGCGTCGAGGATCGCCGTTGACCGCCGAGATGGGTGGCCAGGACCACGGCTAGGATCGGCCCTGAGCGACTGGCGTCGCAGCGACAACCAACGTTGTCCGTGACGAAAACGGCTAAACTTTGCTCCTGGTCGCTTCTGGAACGGTGAGGGCTCACTAATCGTTGAGACTCGATGCAAAAATCGGCCCTTGGAGCTGGCCGGGGAAATCACTAGACCCTCGTGGTGGGTCGGAACCTTCAGGGCTCCAGGGGAATGGCTGCCAAGCAGGTCGTTTGCTCTGCACCGGAAAACTTGAGCCGAAACTTCTCTACCTTTTTTCCCACGATCGTCACACTTCAATGGTAGCTAATTAACTGCCCTCGCCTCATCATCCCACTCGCTGTCACGGTCGCCCACTCGCGATCGGTAACCCAGGACAGCTAGCGTTTATCCATTTCCTGGGCTACAGGTAACTCCCCTTTGCATTCGCACTTGCCAAGGTATCTCATTCGTGGCGGTGCGTTTGTTTTATTGCAGCCACCCACAGATAGATTTAAATGCGCCGTTGTGGTTGATCTAATCTTACATTATTAATCCCTACCGTCTCGCACTCTTCATTTTTCAAAACGTTACCTGTCGGTAACATATCCCCCCTGCGGTCAAGCAAAAATAATTACAAAATTAACAAAGGAATAACATTGGAAAGTGTAGCCTAATGTAAACTAATAAGAGGATGAACAATGGACAAATCTGTACAAAAAAACATCATTCGCTAGAAATCAGTGTGCAAAAAAAACGAATAAATAATAACAAAAAGAATTTATAACTAATTCGAACAAAACATGCATTGTTTACAACACCACATCACGAGTATCGATTTACTATAGCGGTCAAAACTCCCAATCGTTGTTCGAATCACAACAATTACCATTGAACAAATCGGGGCTCGTCCGGACGAGTCTCCACAATAAACACAATACGCGACACAATCGATTCCACATCTACAACACACGCGTCGACCGAGCTCGAGTTGTACGTTTGTACGCATACGCATCGCGCCGACCGATGTTGCATGCGCTAAAGACACTATATGTAAAGACACGAAATGTTCCAATTGGAATTCCAAATTTTCTGTCAATGTCATTCCAATCGAGCAGAAGACCTGTCAAACGTGCTTTAAAGCATTGCTCGTCGGTATCATCGTCATGATTGGATGATCATCATCGACAACAACAATCATCACACTTCGTATCTTTGCTTATAGTATCTTTAGCATGCGCGATCGTCGAAGGAGCACTAAATCGATGGCTCTATCACCACTGTCGCTAGTGGTCAAATTAATCGTCGGTCCATTTGTCTCGTTCGTAGATCCTCAACAAATATCCGATAGCAAGACCATAGGTAATTATAAGTCCGGTCTTCGTCTATGGATGGAGTGGGTCCACATGAAACGTTGACTCATACAACGAAGATTCAAATTGGATCGTGTTTTCGTGCAGTTTCACGAATGAAAAGGGGAAATGGGTTTGAGATCGGTTCAAGCTCTGACGAATCTACCCTTCAGTATACCGGTGAACCTCGCTTGATGAAGTGTGAGGTACGCGCGCGAATTTAAACTTGAAAAGTTTTGCGGACGTCTACGCAAAACGTGAAGTGAAGTGGTTTAAAGAGGAAAATTGGGAAAATTGAAAGTTTCTCAGTGATGCCTGTTCCGTGAAAACGTCCGTCCGGCTTTTACTCCGCGGAAAGTTAAAAGCCGGCCCGGTTACCTTATACAGGCCAGAAGTGAGACTAACCTCGATAGTTAAAAATGTCATTTAGAGGTCTAAGTTCATTGAACTCAGCAAAGTGGTTCAGAGACCGGGAACGCTTTTTTCGTCCCGAGCCCGAAAGAAGGTGTTAGGCTGGTTTCAACAGACAGGCGGGCCAGATGCCCAAGTTCCGTCCCTGCTGATCAGCAAGTTCGTAGGATGACGACCCATGTTTGGCTAAAACCGTGCAAGGTATGTACTGTGCCCCTAATTTGGCGTTATAGAAATCCTGTGCGTTGGAAAGTTTGGTATTTTTTCTATAAACTGTTTCGCCCACTGAAAAGGGTTTAGCGGGCTGACAAATTCGTAAATTGTAGATTCGCGAAGCTTCCGAGTACGCTTTCTCGAGGTTTTTGCGGACCAAGTCGAATAATTTAGGAGATTCGTCGCGAATACGCGCGAGGCGCTTATCTACCGATGTTTCCTTCGAGTTTTGAAAATCTTTGTGCTCCATACCGTTGAGGACTATCTCCTCTCCCCTCGCGACGCGAAACGGTGTGAATCCGGTCGAGGAGTGCACTGTAGAGTTTATGACAACCTCTACCTCCGACAATCGCGTATCCCATTCGCGTTGGTTGTTTCGCGCGTATGACCGAAGGGACGTATTTATCGCCCGGTTGACTCGCTCTACCGGGTTGGCCTGAGAGTGGTACCGGGACGATAGCCAGTGTTTGATACCGAACCGACTGAGAAGCGACTGAAATTCCTTCGAGGTGAAAGACGTAGCATTATCGGTCAAAATAATGGCGGGTACGGAATTGCGATGGAACCAATGCCGTGTCAATTCCATGCAAAGAGTTTTCGAACTTATTTTCGCATAAGGATGCAACTGGACCCTCTTCGAAAATAGATCCAAGGCAACCAGCACGTACTGGTTGCCCGTTTTTGACCGCGGTAACGGACCGATAAAATCAATCGCGATTATCTCCCACGGACGCGACGGCACGCGCATGTCCCCCATCGGAGGGGTCGTAGACGCGTTTGGCGGCTTAATTTCCTTGCAGACCGGACATTTCCGAATGTAAGCCCGAATTTGACTTACCATCTTTGGCCAGTAGTAGTTCTGGCGCACCTTTTCGAGTGTTTTTTCCATACCGATGTGCATGGAGTCATCGTGACAAACCTTGAGTATCGCGGCTCGAGCTTCCGGGCTCGGGATGATCTTCCAATCGTATCGGTGATCGGCGAGGTCATTATTAAACAAATACTTTTTAAGTTGATCCCCATCTACCCGAAAGTCGGGATAATCATCAGGTCGATTGAGAACCGACAGTTTTAGGTCATCATACCATTTCGATGACGTTGTTTTGGCAGAAATGGCCATGACACTTCGCGACAGTGCGTCGGGCACAACATGTTCTTTGCCCCGACGGTGAGCAATAGTCATGTCATATATTTGTAGTGACAGACTCCAGCGACTAAGTCGTGAGGAAGTCTTCCACTTCGTCCGCATTATGAATGTCAAAGCGGACGAGTCAGTGATTAGTTGGAAGTGACTGCCTTCGATATAACCACGAAAGTGCTCAATCGACAGCAAAGCAGCCAGGCCCTCCTTCTCGGTGGCATGGTATGCTCTTTCCTGAGTCGTGAGCTTCTTCGAAAAATACTCAATTACCCTTTCCTGGCCTTCCTCCTTTTGCGTAAGTACTCCGGCGACGGCGTAATCGCTCGCGTCGGTGTGTATGCTGAATTCTAATTCAAAGTTTGGGCTGGAAAGCACAG
Organism: Aedes albopictus; assembly: GCF_035046485.1. NCBI lineage: Eukaryota > Metazoa > Arthropoda > Insecta > Diptera > Culicidae > Aedes > Aedes albopictus. The sequence goes on from NC_085138.1 coordinate 206,244,222, forward strand.
GAGCGGTAATAAATTTCTCCTTAATGGCCTGGAAAGCTTCCTCCGCCTCCAAAGTCCATCTAATTGTCTTCGAAGTTGTCTTCAGAAGTTCAGAGAGGGCAGCGGCTGTCTTGCTATAGTCGGGGATAAACCTCCGGTAATAGTTAGACATCCCGAGGAAACGGCGAAGTTTAGTGATCGTCGAAGGACGTTCATATTCTACAATTGGTCTTATCTTCTCAGGGTTGATTCTCAATCCCTGCGAAGATAGTATGTAACCCAAAAAGGGAATTTCGCGCAAGCAGAAGTGAGATTTTTCGAGCTTAATCGAAAGATTCGCCTCCCTTAAACGCCTCGCAATCTCCTTGAGAAGCCGTACGTACTCCTCGAATGTCTCCGTGACTATGACGATGTCGTCTAAGTACACGAAGACATTCGGTTCCAGTACACCGTTGCCTAACACTCGGTTCATCAATCGCGACAGTGTGGCCGGACTATTGACCAAACCGAATGGAAGGCGGGTGTACTGGAACATCCCCTTCCCCTGCACACTGAACGCGCAATATTTCCGTGATCCTGGGGCCAACGGAATCTGTAAGAATGCCTCTGTGAGGTCGATAGTCGACAGATAATTTGCGCGAGGTAATCGGCCCATGATCCGTCCAGGGTGCGGAAGGGGATAGGCATCACGTACGGTCCTCTCATTAAGTTTGCGAGCGTCGAGACATAATCGAATTGCCCCAGAGGTTTTTCGGATTGGCACTATATTCAGTGACCAATCGGAATTAGATTCTTCGATTATTCCGGTTTGAAGTAATCGGTCAATTTCGGCAAACAAGCCGGCTTGTACCTTTGGAGCTATTGGGTACGGATATAGACGAATTGGTTTGTTGGACTTGCACTCTTCCTTTTTAGAACAATTTTGTGTTCACACAGAGGTGTAGCATCCAGTGTATTGGGAGCTGCTGTTTTGAACAGCTGTTTAACCTCCTCTAACTGTCGTTTTTGGGATTCTGTTAAACCCGGTTCAGACGTTTCCCGGTTCTTTACCTCCACCGATCCACTCGGGGAAATCGTCGAAATCGCGGGGAATATCCGAAAAGCCTTCCAAAAATCCATCCCACAAACACAATCTTTGGTCAAATGGGGCGCCACTAGTGTGGACAAGACCCTGGTTTTGCCATTGAAAGTAAAAGGAATAAGAACCTCACCGAGGACTTCCAAACGAGAACCGTCCGCAGTTCGAAGTTCAATCGGTTGACTGAGATTATTAAGACGAACGTTCTTCAGCCTTTGAAAGATTTTTGAATTGATGAATGTGAGGTTGCTACCACAATCCAAAAGAGCATTCACTGGAATATCGAATATGAGAAGTTGGGCGTGTGGTCGATCATCGGCCAGACTATTTAATGTTATTTTATGAATTTCCGGCAGATCATTTCCCTCATCTTCATCGTCTGACCTCTGTTCATAGAGTTGATTGAGGTCCGGCAACCAAGGCTCAGAATTGTCCACCGGAGGCGCTTGCGGAAGTCCCTGCGGCTTTAGGGCTTCCCCAAACCGTTTTTTAAACAGAAGGGGCAATTGTTGGTGGTAAACCCTAACAACGCACAACGGTTGCAGAATACTCTCCGAGGAATTGGGCAATCAGGAAGATTGTGGTAATCTCGGCAATTAAAACACTGTCCATCCTCGGGTGGCGAATAGTTGGAAACGAGCTTCAACAAAGCACTGGGCTTACTCGTGCCAGCTTTTCGAATGCCCTTCGGTCTTCCCGCTATTTCCGGATTGGTTTTGCTTCGAACTTGGGAACGGATTCGAATCAGTTTTTGTGTTGTTAGGATTGTTGATTCTTGGAGTTTTGGGATGCTGTGGAGGAGCGTTCTGGCGATTTTGGTTGACGAATGTACGGGTGCCAGAATTAGTTCGACCACTGGATTCAATCAAACAATTCTCCTTCTTAGCGGGCCCAAAAACCTTGGTGAACACTGAGAAGTCGGTAGCATCCAGGTCCTTGCCTATGGTCATCAACTCCCTAAGCGTAGTCACATTTTTACCCACCAACGCTTTGCGGCCGTCATACCGTAAGTTGGTTTTCAGAACCTCCAATTTCTCATAGTCCGACATTGGATGACTCATTGCTTGAAAAAGCTTATTCATCTGCAGATAATACTGCTGAAAAGACTCTCCTTTTTGTTGACGAGTTTGATAAATTTTTGTGCGAAGAACTGAATCGAGATCTGGATGCCGGAACTCGGTTTTCAGTTCGTGCACCAATTGTGGCCAGCTTTGCAGCAATCGCTGATTTCTACACGCAGTGTACCAGCTTAAAGCTGGACCATCGAAAAGATGCACTGCCGAATCAAATAAATCGATATCGGTGGCGTGTTCGGAAATAGCCAATTGCTCGATATGGGCCAAAAACTCGTTTAGCTCCAGCCCATGATCACTACCGGAATATTTAAAAAAAAAAGACACGGACACGTTCAATGCTTCCAGTGAGCTTTTCGCTCTTTGAAGGAAGCACGACACTAGACAACGGACTAGCATGCAACGCCCAGTGGCACAGCCGAAAACTTTTCCTGACAGCTGCGGCGGGAATCGAACCCGCGCTCCTCAGCACGATGCGACTAAGAGCTTGGTGACCCTAGCCACACGACCACGGAGCCGCACACCTTCCATTGTGAAACAGGGGTGATTTTCCGTTGTGGGACCACTGGTGGTACACAAGGTACCGCCGGGTTGGAGGGCTGATGGTGTGACCTGTTCACCGGGTTCGGTGATTGATCAGAATTACGCACAACAAAGGGACTGAATGTAAGTTCGTCAATTCGACGGAGAAAGGACTCATTCGCAGCGCCTCTGTGGGAGGCACCTTGTGGAACGTTACCACTATTGGTCCGGCAGGAGTCTCTCCCATCCGCTGATCGGCTGCCTGGCAGGGTTGCTGTGACTTGGTGGGATGGAGCAGCATTATCTAGAAAATGGTTTGTGCTATTCAAAGGAGTTAAAGATGGCCTTGGTGGAATTGGAGGAGGAGTGCGTTGCTTGCGAATTTCCTCTTTCAATCCATTCACCTGCGATGACAGTGCTTGGATTAGACTACCAATGTCAGTCATAGCCCTGCTGAAGTCCGCTTTAGAAACGTACCTCGACGAGTCCGTGTTCTTGGGAATGGCCCCAGTGGAACTTCCCCTCGCGGATACAGGAGCCTCTTCTCTTCCTGCCGCTTCGTCCAACAAACCGTCTGCTTCGGAAGCCGAATCTCCTCCGACAGTGAAAAACTGTTCCTCCGACCAAAAATGCTCAGAGAATAAACCAAGCACTTTTGAAAACTCTGCGTTGCTCTGGTTTTTTAAATCACCCACTGCATGATTTTTAATTACAGCCAGTCGATGACCCAGGTGTAGCAACCAAGATCTACAGATCTCCACTTGGGATCGCGGGCCATCGGACAGTATTCGACAAATTTCTGACAGTAACCTTTTACATATGCCTAGATCTACTTCTGGATCTTGATCGTAGTGAATGATGAACTCATGTCCATCACTCTCCTCTCTCAAGATTTGTCGCAGCCTACGACGGCGCTTACCGCGAGATTCGTCGTCCCCAATCACGACATTCCGCAGAAAAAGCTCGTAATCAAGCTCTCCGGGTTCGAGGTGGTCCACCCGCATACTCCGGTAGAGTGTCACATAATCCGGACCCGAAACTGACAATCGTGGCATTTTGGAAAAAAAGTGTCTAATTTATGTGGAATCGATTATGTTTTTGCCAACAAAACTGTCGAACTTTGTTGCTCTACAATTCACTGCCTCACCCGGATCTGTTTCGTGTAATCGGTAAAGATTCTTAACCATTTTCCGCCCAGTGATCTATTTATAGATCAGATGCCTCGAACGCCCAGTGATCTATTTATAGATCAGTAACTTTTGCGAAAACTGCGGAGAAATGAAGCATTTTGGAAGACTGGTGTCTTCAGCAAAGTTGTTGAGAAGATCAAGGACTCTTCGATAGTACGTAATTTAGTACGTATTCGCTCCAGTAGGTGGCACTAGTGATCACGAAACAATGTGCTTTGACAGGTGTTTCGTCAACAGCCATTGCCAATACTGTCGCCTTCGTATCTTGAGAATCAGACTACATAGAAAAAAATTATTTTCAGCAAATTTGATCAGGACATCAAGAGCTATCCGATAGTGAACTAGTTGGTTCTAGGTTTATCCGCTAGGTGGCGCTAGTGAGTCCTAAAAAATTTAAACCTCTGTATCTCGAGAATCCGACTACATAGAAGAATTTCGCCTTCGGCAAAGTTGATCAGGACATCAACAGCTATCCGATAGAAAACTAGTTGATTGTAGGTTTGACCGCTAGGTGGCGCTAGTGAGTCCTAAAAAAAATAAACCTCTGTATCTCGACAATCCGATTGCATAGAAGAATTTTGTCTTCAGCAAGGTTGATCAGGACATCAATAGCTATCCGATAGTGAACTAGTTCGTTCTAGGTTTATCCGTTAGGTGGCGCTAGTGAGTCCTTAAAAATTTAAACCTCTATATCTCGAGAATCAGACTACATAGAAGAATTTCGTCGATGGCAAAGTTGATCAGGACATCAATAGCTATCCGATAGTGAACTAGTTGGTTCTAGATTTATCCGTTAGGTGGCGCTAGTGAGTCCAAAAAAAATTAAACCTCTGTATCTCAAGAATTCGACTACATAGAAGTATTCTGTCTTCGGCAATCTCGATCAGGACATCAACAGCTATCCTATAGTGAACTAGTTGATTGTAGGTTTGTCCGCTAGGTGGCGCAAGTGGGCTCTAAAAATTCTGAACTTCTGTATCTCGAGAATCTGACTACATAGAAGAATTTCGCCTTCGGCAAAGTTGATCAGAACATCAAGAGCTACTCGATAGCGCACTAGTTGGTTCGAGGTTTATCTGCTAGGTGGCGCTAGTGAGTCCTTAAAAATTTAAACCTCTGTATCTCGAGAATCCGACTACATAGAAAAATTTCGTCTACGGCAAAGTTGATCAGGACATCAACAGCTATCCTATAGTGAACTAGTTGATTGTAGGTTTGTCCGCTAGGTGGCGCTAGTGAGTCTTAAAAAGTTTAAACCTCTGTATCTCGAGAATCCGGCTACATAGAAGAATTTTGTCTTTGGCAAGGTTGATCAGGACATCAATAGCTATCCGATAGTGAACTAGTTGTTTCTGGGCTTAACCGTTAGGTGGCGCTAGTGAGTCCAAAAAAATTTAAACCTCTATCTCGAGAATCGGACTACATAGAAGTATTCTGTTTTCGGCAATCTCGATCAGGACATCAACAGCTATCCTATAGTGAACTAGTTGATTGTTGGTTTGTCCGCTAGGTGGCGCAAACGGGCTCTAAGAATTCTGAACTTGTGTATCTCGAGAATCAGACTACATAGAAGAATTTCACCTTCGGCAAAGTTGATCAGAACATCAAGAGCTACTCGATAGCGCACTAGTTGGTTCAAGGTTTATCTACTAGGTGGCGTTAGTGAGCCCTAAAAATTCCAGATATCTGTATCTCGAGAATCAGACAACATTGAAAAATATCGTCTTCGGCAATGTCTATCAGGATATCATGAGCTATCCGATACTGAACAAGTTGGTTCTAGGTTTATCCACTAGTCATAGAAATTCTTAACCTCTGTTTCTCAACAATCAGACTTCACAGACAATTGTTGTCTTCGGCAAAGTTGATCAGGACATCAAGAGCTATCCGATAATAAACTAGTTGGTTCTATGTTTATCCGTTAGGTGGCGCAAGTGGGCCCTGTGGGTGCTAGTGTGCCATAAAACTCTAAACTTCTGGATCTCGAAAATCAGACTACATAGAAAAATTTCGTCTTCAGCAAGGTCAATCAGGGCATCACAATCTATCCGATAGTGAACTAGTTGGTTAAAGGTTTTTCCACAGACAAACAGACGTCTCACTCTACTCACTTCCCATCGTTTCCCTTTTTAACGGATTATTCAAATATTCCATAGTTCGCAAATCGCTCGCTCATGGCGCTCGCATCGCTTTTGCTCCTGTTTGACGTTTGCTCACTACCGCCATCTACTCAGTGGATTTGCGTACCACAGTATAATTAGTATTGGGCGGTTATGTTTGCGTGACGATGATTTTTATCGCATTTTGTTCCAAGTGATACGTCTGTTTGTCTGTGGTTTTTCCGTCAGGTAGCGCTACACTGAAAGACGGCTTGCGGTTATAACCACCATAAAAATGTTTTTAAATTTACCATGGCAAAACGTGATCATCGACCAGCAAATGCTTCTTGAGTGCGTTTTGTTTCCTCCCATATCAACCGGTTCGATAGCTGAGTGGTAGCGTGCGAGCCTGGTGATCTCAAGGTTCTTGGTTCGAATCCGGTTGCAAATGGAAACTTTTTTTAATCATAAATCGGGACCATAGTAAAATTGAAAACACTAATCTGTTGAATTGAAACGAAATTCAGTCTGCACAAATTTAGTGGCGTTGTGTATTTAAATTGACCCTCAGAATAGTAATTTCAACTGCAAGCCGTCTTTCAGTGTAGTGAGATTTAAAAATTCTTAGCTGCTGAATCTCGAAAATCAGGCTTCATAGAAAAATTTAGTCTTCAGCAAAGTTTATCAGGACATCAAGGGCTAACAGACAGCTAACTAGATCATTTTAGGTTTATCCGCTAGGTGGCGCTAGTGAGCCCTACAAATTCTGAACTTCTGTATCTCGAAAATCAGGCTACATAGAAGAATTTCGTCGTCGGCAAAGTTGATCAGTACATCAAGGGCTAACGGATAGTGGACTAGTTGGGTCTCGGTTTATCCGTTAGGTGGCGCTAGTGAGCTCTAAACATTCTGAACTTCTGTATCGCGAGAATCAGACTACATAGAAGAATTTTGACTTCGACAAGGTCGATCAGGACATCAAGAGCTATCTAATAGTGAACTAGTTGGTTGTAGGTTTGTCCGCTAGGTGGCGCAAGTGAGCTCTAAAAATTCTGAACAAATATTGATAAAGCAGATTTTACGATGAAATAGAATTGCATGGCTACTAATTGATAAAAAAACAGCTAGGTATCAAACAGCCGTCTCATTTCACTAAATATAATACTGAACAAAATATAGTATAGTATAATTAGTTATCAGCTTGAACTAATGATAACGTAATTTTCGATAACGTGCTATGAGCTATCAATTTGTTATCTTTACTCAGGTTCATTGTGACTCTCATCTCAAAGCAAATCGTTTGGGTCGAACGTGCCTCTGGAGCCGACCTACTGATTAGTCGGCTTCATGCAAAATAGCTGTAGATATATAAATTGAACGTAATTTTCGAATGAGTGTAATCAGTTTCGTACCTTTTAATTCCGCCCTATGTTGCTTATCCTTTGACAGATACGCGTATTTCGACTACCACTTGTAATCTTCCTCAGTGTCATTTATCCACTTGGATAACTGACACTGAGGAAGATTACAAGTGGTAGTCGAAATACGCGTATCTGTCAAAGGATAAGCAACATAGGGCGGAATTAAAAGGTACGAAACTGATTACACTCATTCGAAGAGGGTATTCTGCTTAGAGGGTTCGAAAAGTTGGTACAAGATCATGAACGTAATTTGATCAACTAGCGCCCAGCAATTTGGTTAGAGGCCAGAAGACTTGAATGTACAATGGTCTATTCACAGATTAGAAAGTTTTGCTAATACCGTGGAAAATAAAGCATGTGGCACCGTCTTCCATTCTCCTCTCTTTTTCGTGGTCGTTCAGGAGACTTATCATCGGATAATGAATGGGTCGGTTTATGTTTTCCCGTTAGGCGGCTTCAATGATTTATAGAAATTTTGAGCTTGTGTATCTAGAGAATAGAACTACATAAAGGACTCTGGTCCATATTACCACAGCTGTAAATTACGTGACCCGTAAAATACGATCACGCATCATCAGTGGAAATCGTTTCCACTGTGAGCTTCGGAAGAAGCAGAGATAGATGAGAATGAGATGTTGATTAATTTTATTCATTTATTTAGTATAACAACAAGTTCAAGATAAAACTGAATCAACAATATTTCTCCATAACACACGGTTCGTAGCTGTCGTTCTCCATCCTCGGTCACGCCCGATGCTCGCCAAGTCACGCTCCACATGATCCGCGTATCGTACTCTCTGCGAGTGCTTGTAGGTCCTCCTCGAGCATGGTCCATGTCTCGTGTCCGTAGAGGACCACCGGTCGTATTAGGGCATCTCCAGGAGCGTTTCAGTTCTAGTTATATTTTTAAAACGGTTACAAAATTTGTAACTGTCAAAAATAGAACTCAAACATGGGCGTCTTCAGCAGCAGTTCTAAATCCTGCAGATTTCTCACGGAAATCGGTAAATTTAATTGTCAACGACCTAATAAATCATAAACCCCATTGGACTCGGTAGAATGATGTTCCCAGAGGGCATACATATGATTTGACATGGCAACAACATAAATAGAACGCGTCAAAATCTTGTTTCAAATTTGTGCAAAAATAGAACGGGGTCGTATGCCAGTTTCAAATTTTGTAACAAAACTGTTCGAATTTATAAATTTGAAACGCCTGCTGAAGATGACCGAGATGCAGTTCTAGATGCATTTTATAACTCCCATACATTTTATAACGCTCCTGGAGATGCCCTTAGCGTTTTGTACATGGTGCATTTGGTACGTAAGTGAATCTTTTACGACCGCAGTTTCTTCTGGAGCCCGTAGTAGGCCCGACTACCGCTGATGATGCACATCCGAATTTCACGGCTCACTTTGTTGTCAGCCGTCAGTAAGGATCCGAGGTAGACGAATTCCTCCACCACCTCGAAGATATCCCCGTCTATCGTAACATTACAACCCAGACGAATCCGGTCGTGTTCGGTTCCGCCTACCAGCATGTATCTTGTTTTTGAGGCATTAACCACCAGTCCGACCTTTGCTGCTTCGCGTTTCAGGCAGGTGTACAGCTCTGCCACCGTTCCAAATGTTCTGGCAATAATGTCCATGTCATCCGCAAAGCATACAAATTGTCCGGATTTTGTGAAAATCGTTCCCCGGCTGTTGAGCCCGGCTCGTCGCATCACACTTTCCAGAGCGATGTTGAAGAGTAGGCATGAGAGTTCGTCACCTTGTCGCAGTCCCCGGCGAGATTTGAATGAACTGGATAGTTTACCCGAAACCGTTACGCAGTTTTGCACACCCTCCATCAGTTTAGTCAGCTTCCTACGAAAGCCGTTTTCGTCTATGGTTTTCCATAGCTCTGCGCGGGAGAATGAGATGAGCAGAACACTCATAAGGTTGTCCTTTATAAAAATGAAACATAAACCAAGCTCAAAGAACACTTGCAAATATTTGGAGTTTTCGAATGACGAGTGCTAAGGTAATCTTTCACTCTGTACTAGATAACGGTGTGTGACGGTAGAGGGTGAGGTACGTGCTCGCAAAGCCAGAAGGATACGGTGGGCAGGATATACTACTAGAATGCCGAATATCAACCCATTATATATAGAAATGATTGGAATCATGCATATTGAAATGCCTAAAAACTGTTGAGAACTATCCATTGATAAGCTACTACCAGATTGTTCTAGTTATTACTAATGCAATCCATTTCTGGAACATTTCAATCTGTAACTTTTTTTTTATTAGGAGAATATTAACTCTAAGTCATCTAAAATAGATTTACATAGCTCATAGAAATAAGGTAGCTGCGCAAAAAAAAATTTCAACATTTCACGTGCATATGCCCCACTGTGTATTAAAACGAAAATTTCACCGTAGATTTTCGTTTAAATGACTGCAATTACTTTCTTTTATGGGGTTGAGGTACTCCAGAAAAAATCAGACATCTACTGTGATTGTGGCATAATTCGGGCGTTAATGGGTTAATTGATTGGAAATGACAAAATTGGTTGATCACTCGTGTTCCGGAGTACAAACTAATCGGTTTTGCCACGTGGTTCAAAGTCACCACCGCGATCCTACACAATTTGCCAGTGATTTCTAAAGAATAATGCGACCAGAGTGAGATGATTTTAGAGAAATTGGAAATTACTCGAAAACTCCCCCAACGCACAAAAGGAGAATATATCCAGGGATATGTTCTCCCTCCTGAGATCCTCTTCAAGGATATTTACGTTGGGCGCCAGTATAAGACTCAAGAATTTTGGCCCCGGGACCACTCCGTTCCGGAAGGGATCGGACACAAGCTCCCGCCTGCTGGTCTTAGCCGCGGCAGGCGATTGGAGTGGGCAGTCTCCGCGAGGCAGAGGAGCGCTCCAGCAAAACGCGGCGTCGGCCGCGGTGAAGAACGGCGAGGGTACGACGCAAAGTGGCGCTGTCCGCGATGAAGAGCTGTGTAGAGCGTCGTTGGCCGCGTGGCCAACGCTGTTCCACGCCCGATCAACGCCACCCCAGACACACCCACATGTAAGTCGTCGTAATAAATGTAAATTTGCACCTTATATTCCCAGTTTTTAGGACACTCGCACTCCGAAGACTCCCCTCGCCTAATGCCCTGAGACCCGGGACTAAAAGAGGTCTTGACTGCCCACTCCAATCGCCTGCCGCGGCTAAGACCAGCAGGCGGGAGCTTGTGTCCGATCCCTTCTGGAACGGAGTGGTCCCGGGGCCAAAATTCTTGAGTCTTATACTGCCCAAATTCTTGTGTCTTTACGCCCAACGTAAATATCCTTGAAGAGGATCTCAGGAGGGAGAACATATCCCTGGATATATTCTCCTTTTGTGCGTTGGGGGAGTTTTCGAGTAATTTCCAATTTCTCTAAAATCATCTCACTCTGGTCGCATTATTCTTTAGAAATCAGTGGCAAATTGTGTAGGATCGCGGTGGTGACTTTGAACCACGTGGCAAAACCGATTAGTTTGTACTCCGGAACACGAGTGATCAACCAATTTTGTCATTTCCAATCAATTAAGAATCTTTACCGATTACACGAAACAGATCCGGGTGAGGCTGTGAATTGTAGAGCAACAAAGTTCGACAGTTTTGTTGGCAAAAACATAATCGATTCCACATAAATTAGACACTTTTTTTCCAAAATGCCACGATTGTCAGTTTCGGGTCCGGATTTTGTGACACTCTACCGGAGTATGCGGGTGGACCACCTCGAACCCGGAGAGCTTGATTACGAGCTTTTTCTGCGGAATGTCGTGATTGGGGACGACGAATCTCGCGGTAAGCGCCGTCGTAGGCTGCGACAAATCTTGAGAGAGGAGAGTGATGGACATGAGTTCATCATTCACTACGATCAAGATCCAGAAGTAGATCTAGGCATATGTAAAAGGCATCATCCATTTATTACGTAACGCTAAAATCGACATTTTTCGACCCCCCCTCCCCCCTCCGTAACGCATTTTTGTATGAAACCCCGAAAATTTTTGTATGGACCGTAACGCTCGGCCATACTCCCCCCCTCTCCCTAGAGCGTTACGTAATTTGTGGATCGCGCCAAAGGTTACTGTCAGAAATTTGTCGAATACTGTCCGATGGCCCGCGATCCCAAGTGGAGATCTGTAGATCTTGGTTGCTACACCTGGGTCATCGACTGGCTGTAATTAAAAATCATGCAGTGGGTGATTTAAAAAACCAGAGCAACGCAGAGTTTTCAAAAGTTCTTGGTTTATTCTCTGAGCATTTTTGGTCGGAGGAACAGTTTTTCACCGTCGGAGGAGATTCGGCTTCCGAAGCAGACGGTTTGTTGGACGAAGCGGCAGGAAGAGAAGAGGCTCCTGTATCCGCGAGGGGAAGTTCCACTGGGGCCATTCCCAAGAACACGGACTCGTCGAGGTACGTTTCTAAAGCGGACTTCAGCAGGGCTATGACTGACATTGGTAGTCTAATCCAAGCACTGTCATCGCAGGTGAATGGATTGAAAGAGGGAATTCGCAAGCAACGCACTCCTCCTCCAATTCCACCAAGGCCATCTTTAACTCCTTTGAATAGCACAAACCCTTTTCTAGATAATGCTGCTCCATCCCACCAAGTCACAGCAACCCTGCCAGGCAGCCGATCAGCGGATGGGAGAGACTCCTGCCGGACCAATAGTGGTGACGTTCCACAAGGTGCCTCCCACAGAGGCGCTGCGAATGAGTCCTTTCTCCGTCGAATTGACGAACTTACATTCAGTCCCTTTGTTGTGCGTAATTCTGATCAATCACCGAACCCGGTGAACAGGTCACACCATCAGCCCTCCAACCCGGCGGTACCTTGTGTACCACCAGTGGTCCCACAACGGAAAATCACCCCTGTTCGGGCCCCACGTTGGGCGCCAGTATAAGACTCAAGAATTTTGGCCCCGGGACCACTCCGTTCCGGAAGGGATCGGACACAAGCTCCCGCCTGCTGGTCTTTGCCGCGGCAGGCGATTGGAGTGGGCAGTCAAGACCTCTTTTAGTCCCGGGTCTCAGGGCGTTAGGCGAGGGGAGTCTTCGGAGTGCGAGTGTTCTAATAACTGGGAATATAAGGTGCAAATTTACATTTATTACGACGACTTACATGTGGGTGTGTCTGGGGTGGCGTTGATCGGGCGTGGAACAGCGTTGGCCGCGAGGCAGAGGAACGCTCCAGCAAAACGCGGCGTCGGCCGCGGTGAAGAACGGCGAGGGTACGACGCAAAGCGGCGCTGGTCACGATGAAGAGCTGTGTATAGCGACGTTGGCCGCGTCGAGGATCGGAGTTCGCCGCGCAGAAGGGCGGCATTGGTGCGCCACGTGGTGGTGGCCGTAGCGGAAAATAGCGTTGATCTCGACCCAGATCGGTGTGGGCCGCGGTTAAGCGCGGCGGCGCACGGCGCAGGCCACGATGGGGCCTGGCGTTGGCCACGGTGTAGAACGGTGTGGGCTCCGTCAGGAATCACAGCTGGCCGCAGAGGCAGGCGGCGAAGATTATCGTTGAGCGGTGGTGGCCGTGGTGAATCATAGGATGGGCCTGGGCAAAGATAGGTGTGTGCCACGGTAAAACGAAGCACAGTTCAGCGTGGGCCGCGAAGTACAGCGCCGCGTCGGCGGCGTCGAGGATCGCCGTTGACCGCCGAAACGAGTGGCCAGGACCACGGCTAGGATCGGCCCTGAGCGGCTGGCGCCGCAGCGACAACCAACGTTGTCCGTGACGAAAACGGCTAAACTTTGCTCCTGGTCGCTTCTGGAACGGTGAGGGCTCACTAATCGTTGAGACTCGATGCAAAAATCGGCCTTTGGAGCTGGCCGGGGAAATCACTAGACCCTCGTGGTGGGTCGGAACCTTCAGGGCTCCAGGGGAATGGCTGCCAAGCAGGTCGTTTGCTCTGCACCGGAAAACTTGAGCCGAAACTTCTCTACCTTTTTTCCCACGATCGTCATACTTCAATGGTAGCTAATTAACTGCCCTCGCCTCATCATCCCACTCGCTGTCACGGTCGCCCACTCGCGATCGGTAACCCAGGACAGCTAGCGTTTATCCATTTCCTGGGCTACAGGTAACTCCCCTTTGCATTCGCACTTGCCAAGGTATCTCATTCGTGGCGGTGCGTTTATTTTATTGCAGCCACCCACAGATAGATTTAAATGCGCCGTTGTGGTTGATCTAATCTTACATTATTAATCCCTACCGTCTCGCACTCTTCATTTTTCAAAATGTTACCTGTCGGTAGCAAAATAAACATGAACTTACGGTAGTATCGCTGAAAATGGGTCGACAAAATTTTATGATAAGAGCGGTACCTAATATAACCTATTTTCAATTATCTTTCAACTGCTTTTTGCCGAACTTGAATAAAAAATGTAGAAAAAAAAAGTTCTTAAATAAATTACCTCTTGATGCCAAAGACCAAAAGTTTGGGGTCACCCCTCAATATGATGTACATATCAGCCAAAAGTTTGAAGTCACTTTCGTAAAACATAGACAAGTGATTTGATGATATCTTCGTCAATTTTAATTCTTTTTGGATCATTTCAAAGATAATTAACTAAACTTACGTTTGATGTGTTTAATTTAGCGTATTTAACATTTTTTATATATAAAATTGTTATGTAAAGTTAACACATTTCACCACATTTAAAAAAATAAGGCAATTTTACATTAAGTTTTAGAATGTAAATTTTAACAAATATGTGTGGTTTAATGTCTATGTAGTAAGTACTATTCATTATGTTTCAAATAAGCCAAGCAGAATTTAACTCGCTTATTTGCTCTCGTACTCTCTGCATCATCGACGGATTCCGCTGTAGCTTTTTCTCCAAGGACTTCTATCGACGAAGGGCCACCGGATACGTGTCTGGAAACTCTTGGTTATCAGATTTCCATAAAAGACCGGTTTCGAATCCAGTCGCTGTTCGTCGCGTCGTTTCTTCGAGGATTCGTCTTGCCCTTTTGTCATCTTCGGACTCGGCTAGTGCGGCTACGCCGTTATTTATGAGCGTGAAATAGTCTCGCAACTGCGCATTGAGAAAGTCGTCCGGACTCAACGCAGCGGCGGTGTGAAAGTTATCCGTAACTCTTGGCGGGGGTTTCTCAGACGTACTACCGTAGATTCCCCATCCCAAGCGGCATTTCGCAGGATCGTGTGATCCTCCTTCGCGTAGTTTTAGCGGCACTCCAAGGCGAAGGTTGTCTAATCCAATCAACAGTTTAGGCTGGACGAGATCGTGATCTTCTACCGGGAGGCCCTTGAGGTGCGGGAATTGATCACACAACTCTCGGTAGTTCATGCTCTGGGCTGGCAAGAGCAAGCTGCCAACAGTTCGCGCCTAACGCAGTTCATAGCGCTCACTGCTATTTTTACCTGCTATCTGCAGATTTTGATTCAATACCCTTTACATTTCCCGTCCACTGAAGTGTAACTGGCTTCTTCGGACCAGAAACGCCTAGATCCTTCGCAACTATCTCTTTCAGCATCGTACGAACCAGCCAAGGGCTGAAAGTCTCTTGAATAAAGACAAATCAATCAATCAATTCCAGTATCGTGATTTGTGACCCTTCATCAATAAATGCGAAGATCATCACACCCTTCCCCTTTCCGTAGAGGACGACGGGGAGCACTCGAAACAACGTCCTATGTTCACTGGAGTAGAGCTAGCTTGACGAAACGTTCACAGAACGTGAAGAAGTGGGAGGCACAGACGGTGAATATAGAAGAGTGTGGTGCTTCTGCTGACATCCTTCATTACCGCATCCCTGCCACGATTAGCACGGCCATTTGCCGTGGTTATTCAAGCACGTCCTGCACAAACTTTTGTTCTGCACCAGCTTCCAACGGTCGTCTAAGGACTGTATCGTTAATTATGAGTACACCTTTGAGGCTCTGTATTAAAAAGACTATGCCTTATTTTGTTAACTGCTTTGTGTCTATGTGTTGCTAACGTTGTAAACAAACGATAACCTTCATTCAAAGTTAAAGTTTTTCCTCAAGTGGAACAATGCGAGGGTTTACGGAGGAGAAACGAAAATCGATTGTGAGCAGGCACTGCAAGGAAAAATGATCATCGCTAAGAAAATTAGCAAAAGTTGAATGTGTTAGGGTTTTTGTTGTCCAAAATGCTATCAAACGATTCGGTATGCATAACACACTGAAAGACTTACCCGGACGCGGCAAAAAACAGGTGCGTCCAAGTCAAATTTGGACAGCAAAACTTGCAAAATCGTTGAAGGAAAATAGGAGGTATCCAATTTGAGATTAAGCAAAAAAGTGTGAAACGACTGTTGGTATGGTTCAACGCGCCAAGGAGCGTAATTCCTTGAAGACCTACCCAAAACAGAAATGTCCAAAACGCAGTCAAATTCTGGCGGATTATGTGAAAACTCAGGCTTGGAAGCTGTACGACGATGTTTTGAGCAAAAATTGCATGTGCATATTCATGGATGATGAAACGTATGTCAAATTGGATTACAAGGTATTTCCAGGGGCACGGATTTTCACTGTTAAGCATGGCACGGATGTTACGAATTAGGAGAAATCGATTTTTTGCGAAAAAAAAATGGGAAAATGTGTTGGTTAGGCAAGCAATTTGTCAATGTGGTATGAAATCGTCACCTTTCTTCACCATCCCAGGTATGAACGTCGAAATATACCGGAAGGAATGTCTCCAGAAACATATTCTGCCACTCATCTGAAAGCACAAAGGTCCTACATTACTTTGGCCGGATTTGGCATCCTGCCCCTATGCGCGTGACACCTTTGACAGGTATGAAGTAAACAATGTTCAATTTGTGGAAAAGGCAATGAATCCTCTAAATTGCCCGTAAATAAGGCCCATTGAGAAATAGTTAACTTTGATGAAAGGGAAACTACGGAAAAAGGATAGAGGAGCAGAGGACGTCACAAAATTCAAGAAAAACTGGGTCAACGTATGCAAAACCATCGTCGGAACGGTTGTCCAAAACCTTATGAAGCACGCCAAGAAGAAAGTGCGAGAGGTGACAACATCCACGAAAAATTAAATATATGGTAAGTGGGGGCAGGATGGGTCACCTAAGAAATGGATCCTTATAACTTTCTGAATATAAATCGCATTTCTCTGTATTCTACCACGACTCTCAGATACACTAGTCAGCTATGATATAAGAGTATAAAAAGGTTATAAAGTTTGAAACCTGCGTCTTGACAAACAATTTTCAAAACTTGACCCATCTTGCCCCACCTCATTTTAACGGGGGCAAGATGGGTCAGCTATAAGAAAACTCGATTTTCCTCCAACAAAAAATACTATATCTTCTAGTTTTTCTCTATACATCTAAGCTTCATAGACGTACAGATTACATGAAGAAAGTGTTGAAACATATCGGTAGATTATTCTCAGAACTAGAAGATTTTTGTTCGGGTAGCCATAAACGGACTTTGAAAACCTATATTTTTTGAAGGAAAATTTAAAAAATATGTTCTTAAATTTTCAGTGCTCTCATCGCTTCGATAATGTAGGTCACAAAATAGCCTTTCCATGAAAAATAAAACATTTTCAAAAACTATGCAAACATACCGAAAAATTAGGGTGACCCATCTTGCCCCGTCTACACAATACACGTAGTTATATGGAATGTATAGCATAAGGAGTATAACGAAAAAATATTTTATTTTTTCTGTGCGAGGAACGTATAGAATTTTTTTTTTTTTTTTTTTTATAGGTTTTCAGTTGGAGCTGCGTGACAGCTTGATTGTCAAGGCTGAACCCGTTATTCAAATTTCATCTCTACCAAGACCAATGTTTAGACGGAATAGGCTATGTTGCCCAATTTAACACTAGTTTTTACATTGTGCCTAAGTAGTTTTAATCAAAATTTTGCATTTTCCCTCCCGTAGATGTATTAGTCATGTCTGTCTACCCTCAGTCATGTGAAGCATATGAAGCTATCAGAATAAATCTTTACCCGCGAAACCTGAAGCACCAGGAATGTTTATATCCTTGCTATTACTTCTTGGAAATAACATAACACAAAATGCTGTCTATGTTGACAACTGTGCCTATGCTATCTCCAAGAAATATTATGTAAAATGTATAGTTGAATTAATTATGGTCAAATACCAATTGAAGACAACAACCTTTACTGCGATAACACCTATGTTGGTAGCCACCTACAGCACTGGCGCCATCCCCAATGATAGACACTAGTTTTGAACATGTCATGCATGGGCTTCCAATGATACGAGAAACGAAAACAACCTAACTATTAAAACAGAGCCAATCCGTTCATTTGTCCTATCGGTCCTACCTAGATAAACCAAGTCATTTTCTCCCCGTAACCTAGAAATGTCAGCCTAGTCATACACAAGTAACGTCCTTCAGCTTAGAAACAATCAGTTTTTGTCGAAAATGTCACGTCGAACGCATTGACGTCAATAAAGTGTTAAAGTATGGTCCACTGCACGAACTTGGGCCGGCCCGCTCACTCCCAAAGATAATTTGGCGTTTGAGCGGTGTCGTCACCGCTCAAACGTCAAACCATGTGTGAGAGCAAGCAGACCAGTAGTATCGTACAGTAATCCATTGTTCGCACGTTAGCTTCGAATCTATCAGCACTGTTATATGTGCTGCAACTTTCCTTCCTACTATTCGGTTGATTTTACCAGACTTATATAAAGAGAATATTACTGGATATCATTGTAATATTAAAAAAAAAAACTTTTTTGATAAAATTACTAATTTAAATATATTTAATTATTGTAAATTACTCAAATTATTGTAAATTTAGTAGTAAATCAAAATCAACCAAAAAACGGGGGAAAGAAAGCCCAAACAGCATTTTCAAGTCTACTGGCAAGAAAAAGTTTTCAAAACCTGTTACAAAACTTATATTTCTAGTAGGATTTGTAACGATCCTCAAAACCTTCTCAAATCCAACCAACTTGGAACTAATGCTTGGGTATAGAATCTATTGAGCCCCGGCGGTCCCTCCGTGTTTATCGAGCATGTCTGATGAATATGCAAAAACATATGATCAGCCATACTCCATCTGCAGCAGCCGGTTAGTGATGAACCGTTGGAGGCGCATTAAAGTGTTAAAAAGGTAATATGATTCACTAAAGAATACTACATTACAATAACCTTCACTTTAATACCGTCAAACCCTGCGAACTTGGCCAGGGAGGAACGTATAGAATTTTCAAAACAATATACCACTTTTTTGTGTATCCCCGTCGTTCATCTGGGAAAATTATTGAAAGATTCAAAACTTATATTGTGCGATTGAAAACGGTACTGACCCATCTTGCCCCCACATACCATACAATCATGTCATGGGCTTTTCTGATGGTCAATGAACAATGTAATTGAATTTAATTTACAAAATAAATAAAACATTTTGAAATACAGCAATTTTAAGGTGTACTCATAATTAACGATACAGTCCTTAAACTCAGCTGCTTGAATTTCATGCAATCTGAAACCATGTGTCCGTCACGGTCGCACACTCCACACAGCTTCGAAGTTTTGAGGGCGTTAGTATTCGTGTGTTTGGAAGACGATGTTTCCTCGGTGGAATGAGTTTGAATTCTGACCTTTTCCTTTGCTCGTTGTTGTTTGCTATCGTACAAGCCCTTCATCAGTGCCGGAATTTCGAAACTTACCTCGCTGGCTGCTTTCACCAGCTTGGACATAAATTCCCCAAACCTTGCAACGGTGGCTCGCAACTGCTGGCCCTAGAAGGTAGCCCAGTCCATCCTCATTGACCCTGGCAATTTCTCTACCAGTTCCTGTAAGAGCATAGGGTTTGATAGATGGTCTTCCTGTTGTGCAGCTTGCAAATGGTCCACGAAATTTTGGACCACCAGACCGAATTCGAGAATCGTTTCCGGTCTATCGTATCTGGGGCCGGGCGTTCTCTTAATCTTCTCGTGGAGCGATCGAATCAGCAACACGGGGCGACCATAGAGCGTTCGGAGCGTATCGACGACATGTGGTACGTTGGCTGGGAGTAATAGCCGGCTTTGTACCGCTTCCCGAGCATGCCCTGTGAGGTATAGTTGAAGACGTACCAAATTTTCCGCGTTTGAAAATCCGCAAGCTGCTGTAGATTGATCATAGGAGGTGATAAACATTGGCCAGACGGTAGGACTTCCGTTGAACGTCGGCAACTCTTTCCTAAAAGCACTATATTCCTTCTTTATACAACGCACGCACCCTTTCGGGATTAAACTATAAAGTAATTTCACGCCATGAAAATACCCAATAGCAAACTACAAGAGTTCAAAACATGTTTGAAATACTCAAATCCCTTTGGAGAAAAATAGGACAAACCCCCATTTGCACCTGGAGATTTGAAGTAAGCAGAGCTTTTTAGGGCCCATTAAGTCGATTATATAGCTATAATTCTCAAGCGGAAGCTAGAGATTCGTAACTATACAAAAGATCCGTTGTTTATCCGAAGATATTTTGAACTTGAACAGATCAGAGTTCCATTCAGGAATACCTCTTACGGTCCGCACAGACTGCAGAGAACAAGCTTCTTTCAAAGCAATAGTTATGGTATACTACAATGGAGGGCGTTGTAGGTACAAAACCACAATGAAACTCTCTTGGAGTAGCTATGGACGCGAGTTATCCATAAAATGTGGTCGCAACCAATTAGTACAGGTTCCCTAGTTTGTTGAGCAGGATCGCCTGAATACGCAAATTTTGCGAAGGAACACTCAAAAGTGCAAAGAAGGTCAAATGGAGACTCCTCATCTGACACATGCCAATCAGTCAACTCATGAGTTGGGTTAGGTGAAATTCTAAGTTAAGTTATCCATGAACTGTACTACCTAAGTAATCCATCCAACTGAACCATCTCAAAGTAATGTTTGAGCTACTTCAGATGATGTAATCATCGTAGCAATACTGCCAAATACCAGCGAAAAGATGCTGAATACAAGAGCTTGCTTGAAGGCATCCATAAGGAAATGTGGAAACATACTGTTAACGTTATTCTAAGATATAGCATACTCGAGGCACGACACCTAATTTATAATGAAACAAGCAAACTGGGTTCACAAGGTAACCTATACAGAAGTAACCCTACGAAAATGAACTTTTCGAAGTAGAGCCACTTGGGCTACGCACGCTTCTTACGCTGAAAATTGATCTGAGGTTTCCTAGCCGTAGCCACTACCCAAACTAGGATAGGATTATACTCTTCACAATCACAGCACAAAAAGGAAACATCAACGACAAGCCAAATCGGTGTCAATGGACTACCCGCTTGACGCGCAGCCACAGTTGATCAGCAGGAGTAAATCCATTTAATTTTGTATGGCGAAAAGCATCTAAACTTGAATTACTTGAAATAGAAAGCTCTTCCTAAAAAATATTTGGTAGGCATAATAGTGGTTGCCATTATGCACAACCACTATCAAATATTTTTTCGAATAATGTACTCTCCTTCGAGAAATGTGCTTTTAGATGCTATTCGCCATACAATATTTTTGCGATTTACTTTTAGCGGTTTTTCGCGCATAGAAGCTAGCGCCACATTGGTCGATGCGGAGAGTAGGAAAACAGCCGATGTAGGTTGTTAATTGAAAAACGCCAATAACGAAAACGCCTTAAGCGATCCTATGTAGGTGGTAATGTAAGCTAATTTACAACATTTGAATAATCCCGCCCTTATTAAGCTTCAAATTTGAGACTCAAGAAGGGCAACTGATTATCTCGGAGAAACGCAAGGTCCACTGTACTATTGCTCCGGTTAGTGCAGTAAGGGCGTAATACTGTGGAGGACGCCCTAATTCTCCACAGGCTTCGTTTGTGGTTAGGTTTTTATTAGACCCCCCTAACCATTCATTCCTTGGCACGGTAAGCATAAAGCCGCATAACACCATGAATTAGGGGTCACCCGTTTAGTGGACTCTTACCACTGGATCAGGCGGTCCGTAGTGTTATTCTTAGCCATTAGAGACAACCGCTACCAACACAACACAGCTTTCTAGGCTGATCGGGAAAAGAAGTTAACATTGATGGTTAACTTCCAAACGAGCCCGAACAGCCCAGAAACAGCCCACGTACAAAATTCTGAAAGAATGTTGTGGGAGCCTTTCGAACTAAAAAGCAAAACTCAGATTTGTTCGCGGTGAGCTTTTAGCTAGAAAATATAATCATAATCATCATATTTATCATGGAGTTACATTTATGAATTATTCACAATTTTGGTGACTTATGAAATGAGGAGTCGTATCGCGATACTGGGTGTTTCAATGGGAATAACTCTGCATGTAGAAACGGGTTATAGTTCAATTTTCATAACTAATAATTCAATTACTTACTGTAAATTAAACGTTTTTTACACAAAAGGACGGCTATCAAATTTTATTTTTAGTTCACCGCTACCGAAACAAAGATGGGTAACAGTATGTTTTGTTTTGCCCTTGAAAGCCAATAGTGTTTGCCTAGAGCTAAGTACAATTTAGTTTAGTATTCGTTATTTTTATAATTAAGTAGTTCATAAGTGCATGTCTTACTTCTCCGTACTATTACATTGAGGAAAAAACCAACTAGGAGTAAGAATAATCGTTAAACTTAACTACAACCAATAATTTTTTGCAGTTTCAACAATTTCAATGCACACTGCTTAGCATAGAGTTTCGCATTTGCTTGATCATTGTTTTTGTTTCGTTTCTATTTTTCCCTGGTGACCGTTCGAACGGCCACAGTTGTGACCCTGAACGGCCACAATGGATCACTAAAATAACTAAAACGGCCGCTATAAAATGAACAGATAGCGCCACCGTAGCCTTGTATGTTTGACATAACTCGACTGCTGTCACTGTGTTACCGTCCATATACAGTGGCGCTTTTGTTTTGATGCGGTGAGTAGCGGAAAAGTCGGCTTCAATGATCCATTGAGCTGTGACGAGGGGTCTCGTCGCGACAGGTGAAACAATTGGCTTTCAAGGGCAAAACAAAACATACTGTTACCCATCTTTGTTTCGGTAGCGCAACTACCGAACTGATGATGTTTACCTTTTTTTACATACCTATCAACATAATCTATTGGGGGAATTATTTTATTTTTCCTACTTACAACCCACATCCGACCATTTTTTTAAGTGGGAATGGTAGAACTTTCAATTCCCTCGGTCGCACGTACATTAGTTTTGCATTTTGTTCCACCATTTCCGTGAAAAATGAGATCCGGCTTGTGCAAGTGAGGAGTTGTAAGGAGAAGGCTTTCAGCCCTTACCTGCTGTTACCCGGCAGGGCGGCCTAAAGCAGGGTACCTCCACTTCAAATTCAGATTTCGGATGAAATTAAATAATAAAATATAAATAATTCAATTTGGTAATAATGGTTTTAATTAACTATCTGACCTGCGTTTTGCACCACTATCCCCTATGTGGCACTTCTCGATGATCGACTCGTTGGGGCCCTTCGCTGGTGGTGGTTCACGGTGGTGGTCGTTTCTTTCGCTCCCGCACGGACTATGCGGAGCTTCTTCCTTCTTCTTCTTCTTTCTTCTTCTCTTCACTTTCTTGTTTGGGCAATTTCGGACTGCAGAGCAGTCGTCCTTGGCGATTAGCTAGGGGGAAGAGCGGGCTCCTTTGTCGGATCCCCCCTAGCGACGGTGGTGTATAAACACCGAACTGTCTACTCGCCGTAGACAGTTCCGGCAGAAACCGCAGTTTCAAACCCAAGAATAGCACGCCCCTTTGTGCTTTCTTGCTTCGTCTTCCTTGGCAATTAGCTACACGGGCGAGACAAAGCTCTATTGGCTGAGCCCGTGTAGCGAAGACGGTGGGATATTGGACACTTTGCGAACCGCAATGGCGGTGGTCCTCACCCTAGAAAAGCACTTTCACTGCACTTCACTGTGCCCGAACCACGGGCCGGCACAAATGTTCGGGGGAATTACTGTTCACTTTCCACTCCCGACGAGGCTAGGAACAACCATCTAGCCTACGGACAACGCGAAAACGGCACTAAATTAATGACTTTGGCACGTATTCCGCGGAGTTAAAAATGTTGCGTCCGTCGCGATTCGTGGTTCGACACTTTTCTTCGTTCAATCCAAAACAAAACAGCCACACACCGCAAACGATTGTTCTGCTGCTTGTTGCTGCTCGATGTGTGCCATGTGGTGGGGAGATTGGGGGTCAAATGCCTCACCGATACAATATAATACGATTTTATTTTCCCTATACTAATTTCACAAATTAAATAAAAATGACAAAATAACAAATTAAAATGTTCCAAAACACAGTGGTGTTCACAAATTTAGTGGAAAATTGTAACCACAGGTTACAATCTCGCCCACACCGAGGAGAAAAAAAAATGGAAACCATTTTTTTTTACTAACCCTAACACCTAACACCGATAACAATATATATATAACGAATTAAAATGAAATAAATTAACAAGGAAATAAATAAAAATAAATAATAAAGTGTAAATAAAAAATCTGCCTAACCTAACCAAACAAAGACATTTTCCACAGATTAAAATGTAACAAAGACACAATCAGGGAACGACCGAACAAAAAGAAAAAGCTAAATCGGTACATCGTCTCGTGGTTGTTCTGCAGACAAGGACTGGGACCCGTCGCTGTTAACGGCACCAGACCACCATCGACACATCCGGTTCTCAATGGGAGAGCTAAGAATCTTCAACTCCCCCAAACCAATTCGAGATAACACTCAAAACAACCTGACTTCCTAAAACCCTGCTAGCCTCCGGTGGGAAGTAGCGTAGCAGAGGAACGGTTGTCGTGGTATTGGTTTTTTTTTCAAGTTAGTTTTTCTTCCGACGTCCACTATTCCCGTCCTAACGGTATTTATGCTTCCTAGACAGATGGGGTTCCAATTCAATCCACATTCATCCAAAGTGTATCACTCATTCATCCCAACCACTGGCCTACGCGTACACACAATCACACAAGACATTTGAATGAACACCCCGCCATTTCGTACACTTTCATTCATTCTCATTCACTCTCATTATTTTCACTCACACAATATAACTCATACAGCACACAAAATACCAAAACAAACGGGCAATGGACGCAAGGTATTGTCTTTTACGCTACAAGTAATTCCTTTCGCAAGGATACTTGAGCAAGGCACCGAACGTGAATGCAGATCAATTACGAACTGATTCCGTTTGGAATCAGTCGAATTTCCCTGATTCTGGCAGATAAAAACAACGAAGAACAAACACATTAAAAAAGATTAAAAGGTGTTGTCATCTATGCGCGGGAAATAAACATGAAGATAACTCTTAATGTACAGATGCGCATACATAGATGACCTCCCGAATGGATCGGTGGTCGTGTTTGAGTCCTTCCGTCAGAGAAGGAAGATTTGGTTGGGGTGTAGTGGTGGTGTATTGAGGTGATGACCCCTAGAGGTTGACCACCTCGAAGAGTTGTCAGGTGCCGGGAGATTTAGGTGTCGGCTCCTGAGGAAAGAAGATGATTGCCAACGTGAAGTGATGCGTGATGCTCCCGGATCCATCGATTTTCGGAAGCTCCCAAGTGAGCAACCTGGTAAAGTCGATATGGTGGATCCGAGGAGCTCCTGGAAGATTTTATATTCACGCTGGCTTGGGAAAATTTGCTGTCACCCTCCAACGGCTCAATCAGGCTGTGTGGGCGACACCATTCTTCTTCAGGTGAGTATTGTGATTAAAGCTAGTGTACTAGCCAGTGTCCTAGTATTGACAACCGTGGTTGTCAAGCCAATGTTTGACAGTCTTGGGCTGCCGCTAAGATTCTGGAATCGGACACTCCCCGGTGTTCCACTAACTTTTCCCACAACCTCACACTGAATTTGATATCTACTTGCAGGTCATCGTGGAGCAATATGCTAGCAACGGATGCCTGGATCAAAGTAATTGGAAAGTTTATCTTTGAAGTAAAAATTTAGTATTCACTCCCACTGTACCAATTTGGGAAAAATTGTTATGAGAAATTTAATGGAAACAACACTTGAAGAATTGGCACAGATAGGAGCTACGGAAATTTTTCTTTGAATGGTTACAGAGGAATTAGTTTGCCAACAAGTTTAATTGGATCTAATCCCATTTGCCAAACAATAAGGGCAGCGAGAAGCTTCAAATCCCTTAAATCCACACAGTACGCAGAAAACACGCTTGGGCTTAGAACACTTTTCGTGTTCATGCCCCTGAATCCCACAGTTGTAACACACTCCCAAGTGTGGCGGACGATGTTTGTCCACCAGGGAGCTCAAACTTATAATGCCTTCTCGTTGCGACTGTGGAGATTTAGGGATTGTACCAGTCTTCTCTCGGAGATTTATTTCACGTCGACCTCCCGTTTCTTTGAAACGAAGAGGTGGAGGTCTATTTCGTTTTGGTGACGATGGAGGGCTATTCTTGTTGTAGAATACCCTTGGTTTGTACCCATTTCCATTGTCACGAGGTTGTTGTTGCTGCTGGCTTTGTCTATAACCATCATATGCAGGCTTACTTGAAATTGTAGATGCTTCCTTGGGAACTCCAAATACTTTTTGGTAAATGGAGGTTTTGGAAGCATCAATGGTCTTTCCGATGAGCATCAACTCGGACAATGTGTTCACCGGCTTGAAAACGAGTACCTGTTTGTAATCAGGCCTCAGATTTCGCTTGAGGATGTCTAGCTTCTCGTGGGAACTTAGCGGCGCAGGCATAGCACGGAAGATCTTCTCCAACTCAAGATAAAAATCTTGGAAGGATTCATTCCTCTGCTGTCGCCGCTGAGACGCTTTCATCCTCAGCGCAGCATCAAGTTCCGGGTGCACGAAGTTCGCCTTCAACTCGCACACCAGGTGGTTCCAGTTGTAGAACCGCTTCTGGGAACGCATCGCTTGAAACCAAGCCAACGCGTTACCGGTGAACAAATGCATTGCCGAGCAAAACAGTTCTGCCTCGGACATTTGTTCTGACTCAGCGTAATGGTGGACACATTCCAAAAATTCGTTGAGTCCCATTCCTTCGTCATTCCCAGCATACTTCCTGATTTTCCAATCGGCCACCCGTTGGGGCCGCCGCTGGTAACCGGTGAACTCTACCGATGCTAAGCTTCCCGGCTGATGCGGAAGCGCGAAATTCGGAAGAGTGTGTTGTTGGTAAAAGTTCTGGGAATTGAGCGAAGGTCTGAGATTCTCAAAACTTTTAGAATTATTCACCTTACGGGACTCAAAACGTCTAGGAAGAGGTTGATTGGGTAGTCCAAAGTTCTTGCCAGAAGTTTGCTTCTGCAGGTTCTCCGGAGTACCCAAACCATCTGACGCTTGCTGATCAAAATCAGGCAAATCCGGTAGAACGGGACTTTGTAGCAATCGAATATCTTGCGTATCTACCGGCAAACTCGGGGAGTTTACGTTAGGAATGATTTTGTCGACGATGTCCTGTAACTCAGAAATCTTCTCGCGAAGTGTTTGCACTTCGCGGTTAGTTTTCTGTAGTCCGGATGCAATCGTACTAATGGACGCAAGGCCGCTACCTAGTTTTCTGACTACATCTTCTAGTGAATCAACTCTAGATGCAGTCCTAGTTTCGCTTTGATAGATCTGCTCTTGCGTCCTTTTAATCTCCGCCCTTATGTCAAGTAAGACATCGCGAATTTCTTCGCCCACCGCCTGATTGGAGGATGCTTCAACGATCGGAAATTGGTTCCCTTTCGGTGAAACATCCTTTCCCGCGGCAATTTGAGCCAGCAAATCCTCACCATCATCTTCTTTGTCTTCCTCGGTTGGCGTGAGAGGAGGCACCAAACTATTCGCGAAGTGGTAGTTATGGAGGGCTACCACATCGCCCAACAAATCTGCAAAGGTCTTATTGGCCTCCCCCACGACATAGTTTTTGACGATTTGGAGCCGAGCACCCAGATGGAGCAATCTGCTCCGGTAAACCTCCTTGTTCGGACACCTGTACCCCAAATCCTCCTTCATGGACTCAAATTTGCCACGACAAAGTTCCAATTCAGCGTCAATATCCCCTTCAAACGAGCGGACAGCGGTCTCGGAGCATTTCTGCTCACTGACCAATAACGCTCGCAGTCGACGACGCTTTTTGGAACTGGATTGACCCGATCCAGGAGAGATAACAACACCGCGGGAGTTCAATTCAAAGTCAATTTCGTCAGGTTCTAAGTGATCGGCACGCAAATGGAAGTAGGCGACGTTGAACTCCCCCAACGTCCACATGTCGATCGGCATTTTGATAAATGAACAACACAAATTTTCAAAATGTGGACGAAATTAAAACTTACCAACTGTTTCGTAGGTATAAATACGGTGAGGAACCAATTTTTGGCTTACTGACGGTTCCAAAATGGTTCTCGGTCACCAGGTTGCCTCAAATGTTACCCCAAATCGGCCTAAGAGAATCAAAAAATCCCGCCCTGACAACAAAGAGACCCAAAATGTACCAATTCGTTCTGCAGACGAGACGAATAACCGATATAGGACAAACACAACAATGTAAAATAAATTAAACGACCACGCGACTGTGAAAAATATCCCCACCACTGTGTTTATTCCACCCAAAATCCAAATTTTGGTGGAAGTACCCCTCGCTCAGTGGGAAAAATCGCAGATTTTTCCGCAAAATTTACGTTGGGCGCCAATTGTAAGGAGAAGGCTTTCAGCCCTTACCTGCTGTTACCCGGCAGGGCGGCCTAAAGCAGGGTACCTCCACTTCAAATTCAGATTTCGGATGAAATTAAATAATAAAATATAAATAATTCAATTTGGTAATAATGGTTTTAATTAACTATCTGACCTGCGTTTTGCACCACTATCCCCTATGTGGCACTTCTCGATGATCGACTCGTTGGGGCCCTTCGCTGGTGGTGGTTCACGGTGGTGGTCGTTTCTTTCGCTCCCGCACGGACTATGCGGAGCTTCTTCCTTCTTCTTCTTCTTTCTTCTTCTCTTCACTTTCTTGTTTGGGCAATTTCGGACTGCAGAGCAGTCGTCCTTGGCGATTAGCTAGGGGGAAGAGCGGGCTCCTTTGTCGGATCCCCCCTAGCGACGGTGGTGTATAAACACCGAACTGTCTACTCGCCGTAGACAGTTCCGGCAGAAACCGCAGTTTCAAACCCAAGAATAGCACGCCCCTTTGTGCTTTCTTGCTTCGTCTTCCTTGGCAATTAGCTACACGGGCGAGACAAAGCTCTATTGGCTGAGCCCGTGTAGCGAAGACGGTGGGATATTGGACACTTTGCGAACCGCAATGGCGGTGGTCCTCACCCTAGAAAAGCACTTTCACTGCACTTCACTGTGCCCGAACCACGGGCCGGCACAAATGTTCGGGGGAATTACTGTTCACTTTCCACTCCCGACGAGGCTAGGAACAACCATCTAGCCTACGGACAACGCGAAAACGGCACTAAATTAATGACTTTGGCACGTATTCCGCGGAGTTAAAAATGTTGCGTCCGTCGCGATTCGTGGTTCGACACTTTTCTTCGTTCAATCCAAAACAAAACAGCCACACACCGCAAACGATTGTTCTGCTGCTTGTTGCTGCTCGATGTGTGCCATGTGGTGGGGAGATTGGGGGTCAAATGCCTCACCGATACAATATAATACGATTTTATTTTCCCTATACTAATTTCACAAATTAAATAAAAATGACAAAATAACAAATTAAAATGTTCCAAAACACAGTGGTGTTCACAAATTTAGTGGAAAATTGTAACCACAGGTTACAGAGTTGAGGTTAGAATTGTAGGATATTCTAGGTTAGATTTGCTATCCACTTCGCCTGAACGATTTTCAGACCCAGAAATATCGTACTTCTAATTAGTTTTCACTGCCGTAAAAAATACTGTTATGCTCAGAATAAACAGTTATTCCTTCGGATCACACTCATTTATTCGTAAATCTCAATCTGACTATAAAAATAATGAATTTCTTTCCAATGTTTTGAAACCCCGAACGAATGTGACATTGCTTTCGGGAAGCATCATCACGACGACGACAACACTCCCAAGCGGTCGAATCGTCGTTTTGGGGGCCAATCAAGGCGGGCAGTATCGGACTTTGCTTCGGCAGGGCATACTAGTAATCCTACATTATAGAGATGTGCGGAGGCGGCCATTGTGAGTCAATCGAGCAGAGAGAACTGTCAAAGTGTGAGCCAAATAAACATGTTTATCGTTTGTAGGAAGGCGTTGTTTGAACGGTATTGTCGTCGCGGTTGAAACCCGAAGTTTCTTCACACCCGACTATCGAATTTTCTCAAAATCTATAGGTCAAACCTAACGTCGGACGTAGTGCGCTGGACAGCGGACTTGGCCCTCTATCCATCTGCTTTCAAAAGCGTATGCACATGAAGAAACTTTTGTCGCTGCTCTTCTCGAATAAACTTTCATTGCTGCTGCTTGATTTACTTCTGTCGATTTGATTCGCGCTCTTCTTTGCAATACATTTCAGATTTTTCGATTGCGCTGTTATTTTTTTTTCAAAATTTGGGCAAAAAAGTGCGAATATAATTAGCAAACGTAAACAAAACAACTTGCACCACAATAAAGTCACGCAAAAAGTTTGAACATTTAGCTTTGTGGCAAGTGTTGGAAGCTGTTGTAAACAACACAAACAGCGTTGCCAAATTGACATATGTATGTAATTTCCGCTCATCTCTATGTAGAGGATTTCTAGGGCATACACTGTTATATATGCTTACCATAGAGAAAAGTTTGATGAACATTATTTGGAAAGTTGACGTTGCGTTTTGGAACTACGTGGTGGTTGATGATTTTCGGGTTCAGATAATTTGGGAGAAAGTGGGCGTTTTCGACCTTCCTGCGGTCGAGTCTGATTCGTTACACTCAGCCAAAAAACCTTTAGATTTCCATAAGGCCCAACTTATGAAACGGCCTTTAAATAATTCATAATGATTCGGATGAATTTCATAAGGTCACTCTATGACGTAAAATCGTCTCACAGCTTGGCTTTTATTCATGTTTAGCAACATGATATTCTCAAGCGTCGGTAGCCGTGTGGATAAAACACGGGCTCGGTGATCCCGACGTTCATGGATCGAATCCAGTCTGCATCATTTTAAGATTTTTTTGTTCTTTTCATAAGTCTATCTTATGAGATTTGGCATAGCAAGCACGATCAGTTTTCATAAGGTATTCTTATGGCATCCATAAGAATTAGTTATAGCAAATTTTCATAAGATATTTCGATGAATTTCGTTAGTTTTTTTCGCTGAGTGTATCAGCGGTTTTCTTTGACGTTGAGGGCTTAGGAAAATTTGCTTGCTCAGGGATGGAGGTTCCGGCAGCTTCCGATTTCGATTTGGGTTTTCGTTTTTCTTTCTGGACCTTCATTATCGGCGTTTCTTGATCCATCACAAGATTCGCTGTCATCCATCAGTTCAACAACAACAACATGTTCGCTCTCGTTTGCAGTATCATCAGCGACACCGCTGACAATTTGCGCTAAGGTTGGAAACTCAACAGTATTTGTGGTAACTTTTTTTCCGGACAGCCGAACAGGATTTTCCAATATGGATCTTTTTAGCGCAATGCCTGTATGTTTTCGTCTGATTGCTGTACAGGACGTACGACAGCTCACCGGCCACGGGAACGTATGACGGAATCGGTTTTAGTACCTCCATGCGAATGATCCTCACTCCATTTGGGACTCCCGGAAAGTAGTCCTTCCAGGCTTCCAGGCAAAACAACCACACACCGCCAACGATTGTTCTGCTGCTGCTATCGATGTGTGCAATGGGTGGGAGATTGCGGTCAAATTGGACTCACCGATACAATGTATGCGAATTTAATTCTTTACATTTTGACTAAACTAATTTCAAATAAAAATTTATAAAAATAAACAAATTAAAATATTACAATGCACAGTGGTGTACATAAATTTAGCGCAAATTGTAACCACGGGTTACACGCCTTGAAAGTAAGAAATCACCGGGTCAGGATGGAATCCGTAAGGCACCCTACACACCAGTCAAACGGTTCGACCAACATTGACTCCGCCCCCAGGTTGGTGTTGAAGTTGGTGCTAAGTTTGACCGTGTATGATGCAAGGAATTGGCATCCCTATCCCACCAATGCAATGTTTTCGTAGCCAGCATAACAGCGGCTCAAGCGTAGGGCTCAAGCTGACAACCAATCTTTCAACACAGCAGCATAATTTTAATGCGGGGTAAGAAAACAAGAAGACCATAACTGTCCCCTGGTATGATGCTGTTTGGCGAAGCGATTTGGCAGTTCGTCAAACCGATTTGACGGTTGACGGTTTGGTCGGCAAAAATCAAACCAGTTTGATTTTACTCAAACCAACGGTGGGCGGAGCCAATGTTTGTCGAACCCATCGTACCGTGTGTAGCGTTGTTGCACAAACATAGTGCGATTTCAAATGGGAGAAGATGTTGGTGCAACCAAAGTGACATGTTGGTGCAACACGATTTGGCAGTTCGTCATACGGTTGCAGAAACATTCGCTGGTTCGACCAACCTGGGGGCGGTGGCAATGTTGGTCAAACGGTTTGAGTAGTGTGTAGGGTGCCTAATGCGTTGCTTAAACGCCTACCCCAAAAGGGCCTGGTCTACCTAAAGACACTGTATGCTAAAGACACGAAATCTGATGATTGTTGCTATTGATAATGATTGTCGCGTGATGACGATGATGCTGTCGAGCAATGCTTTTAAAGTGCGTTTGACAGGTCTCCTGCTCGATTGGAATGACATTGACAGCAAATTTGGAATTCCAATTGGAACATTTCGTGTCTTGGCATATAGTGTCTTTAAGTCTACCTAACTAAAGTTTTCAATGGATGCATTAGGGTGGAGCGGACCTGGTGTGATGGTTACTCACAAAAAAAGTGGGTTCTTCCTTCGGAAGGGAAGTGAAGTGTGGGTCCCGAGATGAACTAGCCTAGGGTTAAAAATCTCGTTAATACAGACAAATGACTGATTTTTCCCTCTATGTGGAAACATGCAACACTAGTGGCCATTCCTAAGCCCAAAAGAGATGTTACGCTGCCTACCGCCCCATCAACCAGCTATGCAGCCTTAGCAAAGTGCTTGAACGGATCATTCTCAATCGGTTGAATCGGTATTTGGTTACCAATGCATTGATTCCTAATGAGCTATTTGGATTTAAAGCCGGTCACTCTATTAATCATCAACTAACTCGAATAAGGAAGATAGTGAAGGAAGGATTTGTTACCAAAAGATCGACTGGAATGATTATACTAGATATGGAAAAAGCTTATGATTCCGTTTGGCAGGAAGCAAAAATCTACAAACTCATAGAAGCAACTGTCCGCTCTACAGTGTACATAGTGAAGTCACAGAGAACAGACATTTAAGCTCGAACAGAAATACTTTGAAATCGTGTGTAAAAGGGATTAAATGTACCTCAACGCCATCAATGGAGACTGTCCCACATATAAACTCGATTTGACCACACGATGGCAGTGTTCATCGAGAAAACACACTAGCCCACAAATCGAAGCGAGCGCTAAAATGCGGAAAACGACGAACACTGGAAACAAAAATGACAACACGACAGTGCAAGTGATAGGATGCTAGCGCTAGTAACAGGAGCATAACGACATGCTCTGATGTGACCGTTACTAAGTTTTACACAAGACAGAAACTGAAGATAGACGTCTGTTCTCTGTGGTAAAGTTGCTACAATCATTCCTTCTCGAGCGAACATTTCAAGTGTCAATCAACGACTGTAGGTCAGAAAAGTTCGACATTCTATGCTGCGTCCCCCAGGGGTCAATTTTAAGCCCTACGCTCTACAACGTTTTTACCAGTGACGTCCTTGTGGTTGACGGAGTTACTTATACAGTTTTCGCGGATGATACGGCATTCCTGGTTTCTGACGTCGATCCGAGAATCGTCAGCTGCAAACTTCAACATGCGCAGAACAAACTTGAAGAATTCCAGCAGAATTGGCGTATCAAGACTAATGCTACGAAGACCCAAACCGTCTTCTTCACGCGAAAGAGAGCTCCAAGACGCCTGCCAGCAACTGAACTCAGCGTAAATGGAATCAGAGATCCATGGAAAAATTGTTAGACGAAGCGGACAGGTACGCAGCGGATAATGCGTGGAAACGCGAAAACACTACCGGGAAACTCGGAAAATATCGCGGGAGGAAAAAACGCAAGTGTTCCGTCGTCAAGCGATAAACATTTATTCCAACATAAAGCATACATAGGGGTAGGCGGGGCATTATGGACACCCTAAGGTTTCTGCCAACTTTACCTGGCAAGATGTCAAAAAAGTTTAGTTTTTTGATACATGTATCCTTTTAAAGTCTATTTAGCATCTATTGCATAAGAATACTCACGAAGAAAAATGATTTATCAACTTCAAAAAATGTTATGAAAAATGTTAGTTTTTCATGACCGTCTTCAAGCATACGGGGCAGAATGGATACCCCCATGAGGCAATATGGACACCATGAGACTTTTACGAATTTCGTACATTATTTACACCTATAAAGTCATTTCATTACAAAACAACTATTATGGATGACTAATACGCCGAAGTAGTTAATTTTTGTTCAATTAATTTAAATTCAGGCT
Organism: Aedes albopictus; assembly: GCF_035046485.1. Classification (NCBI taxonomy): domain Eukaryota; kingdom Metazoa; phylum Arthropoda; class Insecta; order Diptera; family Culicidae; genus Aedes; species Aedes albopictus. The sequence continues at coordinate 206,278,199 of NC_085138.1, forward strand.
GTTTTGGATAAAGCTTCATTTTTGTCGACATGTACAGCTGTGCCTAGAACAACTATTTTCCACTGCTGTCGTTTTTTGACCAATTTGTTTCACTCTATGTCTACTATAGTGAACATTTAACCGAAAATATACTGAAATCGAAGAATTTGGTTGGTTTGTGATTTAGGTTATATTTTTCCCTTGCCGCTTCTTTCAAAAAGGTGAGTGTCCATTTTGCCCCGGCAGCAGAAGATATTTCCAAACTTGATTTTTGATATAATAAAGAAGAAAATATAAACATGTTAAGCATGTAGATACAGCAAAACTACTTGCATGTGTTCTAGAAATATCAGGTTTTAATCGACCTTCAATAAATTAATCACTAAATCTTATTTTAGATGGTGTGAAAATTATAATTTCCATGCACAAAAAACGGAGGACGCAACTTTTTCGTGTAAAATCAAGTATAATTTTAATTTCGAATGTTTCATTCCTGAAACGACGTTTTAGACAAATGGACTATATTCTCCATTCATTAAAAGTTCAAAAAAGTTCGCATATTTCAAAATATTGAGGGTGTCCATTCTGCCCCGGGTGTCCATAATGCCCCGCCTACCCCTACAAGATCTTTGGTATACAACTGTTGTCATTGTCTTGGTAACGTGCACAAAACGAACTGTCAAAAACATGCACAACAGGGGTGTCGGCAATTAGGTCGACACTAGGGGGTTCGGCAATCAGGTCGAATACCGGACGACCGTTGCATTTTCTTCCAACACTCCTCCTCAACGGTTGGCCTTACCTTAGCTGAACTCCGCAGAACCCCAACTATCCAACTAAACAAAGTCGCTTCACTTTTCCGGACGTGCTAGTCACGGTGATGTTTGTCCTTGGTATAACTACCAATCCTTTCCACTTATTCACCGTTCCGTCTCCAGCACATCCTACATCGCATTTCCGGAAACACTTCCTACGACTCCTCCTCAACCGGACTGGATCCTCCGCAAACTAACACATTGCGTCATAGAACACATAATTGTCGTCATCCGGATCACTAACAGTCACAGGCGATTCTTTCCGCTGTACAGCCACCTCCTCCTGGCGGCTAGCTTCTTCACAGGTTTCACACACTACTATCGAGGTTCGATGCACAAATTTCCGGCGTCGCCGACGGTTTCCGTTGCTCCTTCCAACTACTTTCAGCGCATGCTCGGCCGTCCTCAGCTGGTACAAACTTCCTCGGCGATCTCCCTTCACAGTCACTTCACCGGCTGCATTCACGATGTCAGCACTTTCACGGAAATCAGCCCACTCTTCAGCGACGGGACGTACAACACCTTCTGCAGGGTCACATCAACCGCGCCTCCGCACCCGTTCACGCCAGTTAGCTTCACGGTTCCGTATCCAGCTGTCTTCACCGATTTTCCATCCGCCAGAATCACTTCACTAGTATCTCTGTCATCAATAGTCTCAAAGCATCGCTTGTCGTTGCACATGTGAGCACTTGCACCGCTGTCCACAATCCATCCGCTCGACCGGACACCATTTGCCAGAAACAAAACGGCACTTCTGTCCTTCACTGCGGCTTGCTTCGCGGTCGACGACTCGCTCTTCTGCTTCTTCTCACACTCTTGTTCGCACTTTCTTTGCAACACCGGACAAGCTCGCTTCAGATGACCCTTTATTTTGCAATAAAAACATCTCCTCCTGGGAGAATCACGAATGCTGAAACTTTTCAGCGCTTTCAGTTCACCGGAATATTCACTTTTCACAGATCGCTCCTTCCGACGTTCGAACTCGTCGAGAAGCTTTGATTTCACTAACACGACCGTTAGATCTGCATCCGGCCTGCTTTCGAGAGCAGTAACCAGTCCCGAGTACGAATCCGGGAGGCTCCGCAAAATCATTGCCACCTTCAGGGAATGATCTAGCTTCTGTCCGGCCTGCGTCAGTCTGTCAAAAAGTTCTTCCACTTCAAACAAATGGCAGTCAAGGTCACCATCTTCCAGAAGATTGACACTACACAACCGCTTCAATAACGAGACCCGGGAAGTAACAGTCACTTTCTCGTGGTACTGCTTCAGATTGTTCCAAAAGTCCTTCGCACTAGCTGCCGCACGAATCAACCCGTACTGGTTTTCTTCAATACACAACCCCATTGTCGCGCGGGCCTTTTTGTCGTCTTTTTCCCACTGGCCGGGGTTCACAGCCTCTTGCTTCGGGGTATCAATCACATACCACAGTTCTTCCCTTGTTAACAGCATCTCCATTCTGAACTTCCATGATTGCCAGTTGCGGTTGTTCAACTGGACAAACTTGCTCAGCGCCTCCATCGCTGCTGGCTGTTCAGAAATTTCACAAGCGCAACACAAACGACCGACACTTTTTCCGCTTTTTCCGTTCCGATTAAACCGATTTTCGCGCAACTTTCACTGGGCACATTACCACAGTTCTTCCCTTGTTAACAGCATCTCCATTCTGAACTTCCATGATTGCCAGTTGCGGTTGTTCAACTGGACAAACTTGCTCAGCGCCTCCATCGCTGCTGGCTGTTCAGAAATTTCACAAGCGCAACACAAACGACCGACACTTTTTCCGCTTTTTCCGTTCCGATTAAACCGATTTTTGCGCAACTTTCACTGGGCACATTACCTGTTAGACGAAGCGGACAGGTACGCAGCGGATAATGCGTGGAAACGCGAAAACACTACCGGGAAACTCGGAAAATATCGCGGGAGGAAAAAACGCAAGTGTTCCGTCGTCAAGCGATAAACATTTATTCCAACATAAAGCATACATATAAGATCTTTGGTATTCAACTGTTGTCATTGTCTTGGTAACGTGCACAAAACGAACTGTCAAAAACATGCACAACAGGGGTGTCGGCAATTAGGTCGACACTAGGGGGTTCGGCAATCAGGTCGAATACCGGACGACCGTTGCATTTTCTCCAACAAAAATGAAGCTTGCTACTTGGGGTTAATCATGGATGAAAAACTACCCAGGTAACCATTAAGCCGTAAAAATGCCATTAAATCGGTTTTATAGTGGAATGTAGAACCTGGCTAACAGAGCTAATTAGTTCTATATCCTCTAATAATTATAGAGCTGCTCAAAAGCCACTTTTGGCGCATTATTCGACTGATATACGGCCAACTTCAAAATTCCGTACCAAGTCTCTGGAGGGAGAGTTATCAAAAGTGAGACAAAGAAAAAAAAATATTTTGTTAATCTTCTGTTCTTTTCTCATTTCTTTTGCTTCCACTGAAGTTGTTTTTTTTGCTGCTTGACCCAGATTCCAGCTCTTGTCCTCCGGGTTCCTGATCGAAAGTCCAAGTCCATTTGCGTTTCCTATCTGCTCTACCAATGCACCATGGATTCAGTATGATCAAAGTAGTATTTAAACCATGCAAAACATAATAGTTTGGTTATCTCGACGGTTCAAAATAATATGGGAGGGTGATGTGGTCAATTTGGTGGTGAAAAACACTGGAAGAGAAAAGATGCAGGAGAAGCAACATGTATACTAATGGTCAGAAAACGTTGCAGCTCCTCTTCCGCAACGTTATCCGACCGGAGCTGGAGTTTGTGGAACTCTTGGTAGAATTAATAAACTAAAAGAATCGTGTCTGGAATTACCACATTTGCTTGAAATATTCCATCACAGAGATCTCTTTATCTTTTAGCATTCCGCGCAGCATTCGTCGAATGACAACAAAAATGATCCTGTTCCCCCGATTCCGATCCGTTATGTTAAAATGTATTAGCCATGACCGACTTGAGTTTGTTTTGGTCGAAATCAATTTTGACTGAAATAAACGTCATGAACTACAAGCCCTGTGACAGCACTGACAAACTTCTTTACAGCTTGTAGGCTTCATATAAGCATACAGGGCTTATTTTAGTTCTTACTGTTTTTAGTGCTTATAAGCATTAGAGATGCTTATACAGTCAACTTTCGGTCGTTGGGCTACGTTTAGGTGGGCTACGTTTTAACTGGGCGCCCGTTAGGTGGGCTATGGCCCAGTTAAAACGAAGTCAAACGTCACTTTTTGACGTGAAGCATGATTTGTCAAGGTTGGTAGCCCTGAATCTCTATTGTTAGAGATTATTTGCCAGCTCAAAACTCAGCCCACCTAGTGAAAGTCTTTCACTAACTGGGCTACGAGCTTAGTGCAACGAACGAAAGTTGACTGTACAGCCATTCCATAGAAAAACGATATAGTACATCTCCGATTGTCGTGAAACTTGTTGGACTTGTAGTTCTTCGGAAATAATTAGACCCGTATTTTTTATTTCGTCATTAGGGTGACCAATTTTCATATAGGGTGGTCCAAAAAATCAAGGTTTTTCAAAACTAAAAATTTTCAAAAAATCGTAACTTTTAAACCATTTGACCGATTTCAAACTTCTTTTTTTTTGTTTGAAAGCTATTGAATTGTAGTTTTCAGGAAAAAATACGTTAAAGGGGCCAAAATGTAAAGAATACTATAAAATATGCAAATATATTAGTTTTTTCACGTTTTCATGGTTTCGGGACCAAAGAGGTACCCTGGTTTTATATTTTTATCAGAAAATTCAGGAAATTTGGCGTAAGATATCAAAAAATCAGAAATGTATGTAGTTTTGTTTTTGAGATATGATTTTTTGAATATAGAGAGTCATATATTTTAGTACTAGCTACTCTAAAATTGCTTGAAATTGCAAATTCTCATAAAACTATGCATAGTATTGCCCTTTAAAGTGATTCCTGGTGGTTTTGGTATCCATAATATTATAAGGAATCAAAATATAATCAAATTTAAAAAAGTGTCTTGTATGGGAAAATTTAACCTTTTATTTTCATAACATCATATCTCAAAAACTAAAAAACATACATCTCTGATTTTTTGATATGTTACGCCAAATTTCCTGAATTTAAAAAAAAAACACGGACACGTTTAGTACTTCCAGTGAGCTGTTCGCTCTTTTAAGGAAGCACGACACTAGACAACGGACTAGCATGCAACGCCCAGTGGCACAGCCGAAAACTTTTCCTGACAGCTGCGGCGGGAATCGAACCCACGCTCCTTAGCACGATGCGACTAAATGCTTGGTGAAACTAGCCGCACGACCACGAAGCCACATTTTCTGATAAAAATATAAAACCAGAGTACCTCCTTGGTACCAAGACCATGAAAACGTGAAAAAACTAATTTATTTGCATATTTTATAGTACTCTTTACATTTTAGCCCCTTTAACGCACGGGCGTCGAGTAGCTACGGCGCGGCCGGAGAGGGTATATTAAAGACACTATATGCAAAGACACGAAATGTTCCAATTGGAATTCCAAATTTGCTGTCAATGTCATTCCAATCGAGCAGGAGACCTGTCAAACGCACTTTAAAAGCATTGCTCGACAGCATCATCGTCATCACGCGACAATCATCATCAATAGCAACAATCATCAGATTTCGTGTCTTTAGCATACAGTGTCTGTTGATTCTGGCAACACGCCACCAACTAGAAATAAAACAGAAATTTCATTACGTAATTTGTTAAACACCCATCACACAAACACATATGTATCCACACATTTGTTCAGAGTAAAGTTGACTGTTGTACCAAACAGACGCGCGTTAATTTCGCTCCTCCGAAAAACCGAAACTCGTTCGATACAGTCCATTCCCGCGAATATCGAGGACATTTTGTGGTCCGCCGATCCGGATTGTTTCGGTTTCTGATCAATTGCTCCGATAGCAGTTGAATTCGCGAAAAAGTGAATTGAAACACGCACCCGTCGCGCAGTGAGGGCTCACAAGTAGCCCGGATAAAAGTGACGCCATTGCTGTGGCGAGCAAACGGCTGCCTCGGGTCAAGTGTTTTTCGTTTTTGAACGTGCTAGCGCTGATGCTAGCAACGTTTTCGTTGAAAAGTGCCTCTGGGAAGATCGATTTCCCATGGATTTAGTGCTTTTTCGAGAAATCCGTTCGATTTGATCCGTGTAGTGAAACGATCACAAATTGTACGCGCATGCTCTTGTGCTTCATGTGAAAGCAAAACAAAATGGCCGCTACCAGTGCAAATTGAAGATGCTATAGTGTTTTTTGCAATCGCGATCTGCTTCCATTGAGTGGAACGCAAGTGCTGGGAGTTTGAGGGCGAGATTCAGTGAAGTGTGAAAGAACCGCATTGTCGGTGAGAGAATGAATAAGCACGATGAGCATGACACGTACACCAATCGTGACGCGAAGTGGAAAAAATAAAGACGACGGCAAAGAACCCGTCGGTACGGAGAAGACCACTGGCGGCGAAGGTCCCGTCGATGGAAACGTTACACCGGTGAAAGGAAGTAACCAGAACAGTGAACTAGTGTCGATCAGTGAACAAAAGAAAAACAAGAAAAATAAAGAAGCAAAAAAAAAGATGGCCGCTGAATACAAAGTGCTGAAAAATCAAATGAGTGCATTGAACAGAAAATTAGTGCGAGTGAAAACGGCGATAGAAGCTGACACCGACGACCCCAATCAAAGCCTGGACTGCAAACAGTTTTTGCAGCTTCAGCTAAAGATTGTGGAGAGCGTGAACGATGACTACAACACACACCAACAACGAGCTCACGGCCTCGACATCAGCGATGAGGATCGTGACGAGCTGGAAACGCTTTGCATCGAGTTCGAGCAGCTTTACGGTGAGTTGTACAGGGGATGGCCAAAATGTTTGGGATAGGCAACTTTTTTTTCTCTCACAAAAAAGTTCAGCATGCTATAACTTTTCATAGAGCGCATCAAAAAATCTCAAATTTTGACTGTTTGTCAACCTATTATATGTGCATCATTGGTACAAATTTGGGCTTGATTGATTAATATTTCGCAAAGTTAGAACCGTTCGGGTAAAACACCTTTTTTTAGACAACGCATTTTTGAGCTGTCATATCTCGGAAACCAGTAAACCGAATTGAATGAAATTTTGAACGTACACTAACAATATGTAAATGCTTCACAAACTATTAAAACATAGATACTTTTTAAACGTTGAAAAAAGTTATCATGGATTGACACTTTTTGGACTTTTCTCGAAAAAATGTATTTTTTTTTACATTAATGTGAATAAATTTTAGTGTTGATATCCAAAGATTTTCCACTTCTGTTCTCAAATATTCTCTAATCAGATATATTAGAGCCTATTTAGATTGAAGGAAAAACACATTTAATAATTTTTGTGTGGTATTGTTAATTTTACTTATTTTCCTCTATATGGGTAAAAATTTCAACCCGATATAACTTAATTCGCCGTGAGAAAATATTACATTTTATAACGTCGTATTGAGTTTCAATATATTGTTGATAAACGTTAAAAAATTCATTCAATTTGGTTCACTGGTTTCCGAGTTATGACAGCTCAAAAATGAGTTGTCTAAAAAATAGTGTTTAACGCGAACGGTTCTAACTTCGCGAAAAATTAATCAATCGAGCCCAAATTTGTACCAATGATGCACACATAATAGATTGACAAACAGTCAAAATTTGAGATTTTTTGATGCACTCTATGAAAAGTTACAGCATGTTGAATTTTTTTGTGGGAGAAAAAAAGTTGCCTATCCCAAACATTTTGGCCATCCCCTGTATATTGTCCTAACTAAATTGTTGGAATCGTCCTTGCAAAAGGACGCGCAGTCGGTTCAGCTACCCGTTTCGTCCCCCGTGAACGTGTCGCAGCTGCCTCCGTTAAAGGTGCCGTTGCCTACGTTTGATGGATCGTATGGACCATCATGTCCCGCTACAGTTCGGAGTCACCTGCAATAAAACTCTACCACCTCCGAAATTCGTTAATGGGCAAGGCTGCGGGAATCTTTGACCAGGAAATGATAAATAACAACGACTACGACGCAGCTTGGGCCACACTGACAGAACGCTTTGAAGATCGCCGACTGATAATTGATAAGCACATCGATGCCCTATTCGATTTGCCGAAGCTCACCAACGAAGACGCGATTGGGATGAGGAAACTTCTGGATACGTGCACGAGAAACGTCGACGCTTTGAAAAATCTAGGTCTGCCTGTTGATGGACTGGGGGAAACAATGCTGGTCAACCGCATCGTTTTGAAGCTCGACAGCGAAACCCGCAAGGCGTGGGAACTGGATCAAGTTTCAACGACTCTACCCAGCTATGATGAAACTTTCGATTTCCTACGCGAAAGGTGTCGCGTGCTTGAAAAGATTCGACCTCTCAGCAAACCACCAGTGAAACCTCTTTCGAAACTCCAGCTTCGTAGTTCCGCAGCGTCCCAGGTCCGGACGAGTTCTTTGGTCACCACGACGGATACTTGCCCGCAATGTTCCGAAAGTCATGAGTTGTGGAAATGTGACACATTCAAAAAGGCTGGCATCGCTGATCGGTATGACACACTCCGCCGGGTCGGCGCCTGCTTCAATTGTTTGCAGAAGGGGCATCGCACGACTGACTGTTCGTCCAAGCATTCGTGTAAAAAATGCAACAAACGTCACCATACTACGTTGCATCCAGCTGACAGCCAGCAAAGGAAGCCAGAAGATTGTACGTCCGAAGGTTCGCAGCGCGGTTCGCAGCCAAAGCCCGAGAAGAAAACGACACCACCACCACCAACACAAGCAGCTGCAGAATCCGTCGGTACAGAGGTGCAAGCCCCGCTTTGTACTCATCCAAAGGGAACAGGAAAACAAGTTCTACTTTCGACAGCTGTAGTTCTTGTTTACGGAAGAGCTGATGTCTACCCTTGCAGAGTCTTATTGGATTCGGGTTCCCATTCCAATTTTGTCTCGGAATACTTCGCAACTCTGCTTTCGTTGAAAAAGGAACCGGCCAACGTTACGATCTCTGGACTGAACGACATCAATACAACTGTTCGGTTGAAGATTCATACGAAGATCAAATCTCGTATAAGCGATTTCACGGCGTGCCTTGAATTCTTCATAGTACCCAGAATAACAGGAAATTTGCCCCTGTCGAAAGTGAGCTGCACCAGCTTTACGATCCCGAACGACATCCAGCTCGCAGATCCGAACTTCAACATTCCTGACAGGGTGGACATGCTCCTTGGTGCTGAGGTATTTTTCGAGATGTTGAAGTCAGGTCGTATGCGGATCCCGAACACCAATGCCGTTCTACAGGATACCCAGTTCGGTTGGGTGTTAAGCGGACCGATTCCAAGCAAGGTGTCGGAGAAGCAACAATCGTTTTTCATCACTGCTGAAGATAACCTCAACGAAATTGTACGGCATTTCTGGCAAATCGAATCATGTTGCGAACCCGAGGAGAAACTCGTAGCGTCGGATGCGGTTTGCATCGACCATTTCCGTGAAACACACAGCCGTACCGCTGAGGGCAGGTACGTGGTTCGCCTGCCATTCAACGATGTGAAGGACCAACTAGGTGATTCGAAGGCTATGGCAGAGAAACGTTTTCTTGCCCTAGAGAAACGACTGGATAAGACTCCAGAAGTTAAAACGCAGTATATTTCCTTTTTGAGAGAATATGAGACGCTTGGCCACATGACGCTGAACGAGGAGACAGAAATCGACGAGCTTCATTCGGCGTACTACCTACCACATCATTACGTTTTGAAACCCAGCAGCACAACAACTCGGCTTCGTGTTGTGTTCGATCGCTCGGCGCAGAGCGACACTGGAGTCAGCATTAACCAAACCCAAATGGTCGGTCCATCGGTGCAGAACGACCTCATATCGATACTGTTGAACTTCCGATCGCATAAAATCGCATTCGCTGCCGACATCCCAAAAATGTATCGGCAGGTCGAGGTCCACAAAGACGATGTCCGTTACCAAAGGATACTCTGGCGGGAAAGTCGGGATCAACCAATCCGAATCTTCGATCTACGAACCGTAACTTAGGGCCTTGCATCATCCCCGTTCTTGGCGACAATGGCACTTCGGCAACTTGCCGAAGACGAGAAGGAACAATACCCGCTTGCTGCCGAGGCGGTCATAAAATCTTTCTACATTGACTTTCGACTTTCGACTCACAGGAGCAAGCTCTCTGGACGAAGCGATTGCACTCAAGGATCAAATCATAGGACTACTGGAACAGGGAGGCTTCAAGGCGCACAAATTCTGTTCAAATTCGGAAGAATTGCTGGCTACTGTTCCTGAAGATCAACGAGAGAGCTGCGTAGACATAACCGATCCCACCGTAAATGCGATAATATTAACGTTGGGCGTCTCGTGGAATCCCAAGGAAGACAGATTCACGTTCGTCGTGCCAGGAAATCCGAGTCGCGAGGCTCAATTGACGAAACGATTGATTCTGAGTAGACGTGTGCGCCGAACATTCGGCGTGAACTCGGCGTGCATCGGCGTGGGACTTTTTAAACAATTATCAACAAAGTTAACTATATTCTAATGATTGGATTACAACAAGTGGACATCTAGTTATGTGCTACTGCAGAAATTTTCTGATTTTGATGATGGTAGGCTTTCTGAGAAGGGATACGCCGATCGGCGTGCGGTTTTCACGCCGCCGCCGCCGCCGATTGCCACGCCGACACGCCGATGCTTCCTGGGTTGGCTTCAAACAACATAATCATAAACCTTTTCCACCAGTGCATAGGTATAACACGCCTTTACCAATTCCCTGTTTAAAAAATATGATATATTTGATTCTTGATGACTTGGGAAGCCGCACGCCGATTCACGCCGATTTCTCATCGGCGCGGCGCGGCGCGGCGGCGCACACGTCTAATTCTGAGTCAGATTGCTCGAATTTTCGATCCGTTAGGATTCGTAGGACCCGCAATCACCGCAGCAAAACTCATCTTGCGGGAACTCTGGAGTTTGAATTTGGACTGGGACCAACCGGTTCCTTGTGAATTGGCGAAGCTGTGGATGGAATATCGTGATCAACTACACAGCTTGAACAATGTGAAGATCGAACGGTGGATCCTTAGTGATGGAGCTTGCGCACGCGAGCTCTGCGGATTCGCTGATGCGTCAGACATGGCATATGGCGCCTGTCTGTATGCTCGAACGCAATGCAACGATGGAACAGCGAAGATGATTCTGGTGTGCAGCAAGTCACGAATTCTACCACGAAAGAAGGAAATTACAACTCCGAAGGCCGAACTATTAGCAGCGTTGTTGCTCTCGCAGCTTACAGCAAAGGTACTGGCAGCCATCGACATCGATTTCAGTTCTGTTAGACTGTGGTCAGATTCGCAGAAGGCTCCGGATGTACTGACGGTCTTCGTCGGAAACCGAGTTAGGGTATATGAATCACGTAGCTGTCCACTACCGTTGTTGCGCTGGCGATTGAGGAGGTTTTAACGGAGAAGCTTATTCCCTTCCCCCCAAACCCAAAAATGAAGCTTGCTACTTGGGGTTAATCATGGATGAAAAACTACCCAGGCAACCATTAAGCCGTAAAAATGCCATTAAATCGGTTCTATAGTGGAATGTAGAACCTGGCTAACAGAGCTAATTAGTTCTACATCCTCTAATAGAGCTGCTCAAAAGCCACTTTTGGCGCATTATTCGGCTGATATACGGCCAACTTCAAAATTCCGTACCAAGTCTCTGGAGGGAGAGTTGTCAAAAGTAAGACAAAGAAAAAAGAAAAAAAAAATTTTGTTAATCTTCTGTTTTCTCATTTCTTTTGCTTCCACGGAAGTTGTTTTTTTGCTGCTTGATCCAGATTCCAGCTCTTGTCCTCCGGGTTCCTGATCGAAAGTCCAAGGGAAGATTCAAATATTACGTCCATCGTTTTTCGGGATTTCTAGACCCCCCCTCCCCCCTCTGTCACGCACTTTTCCTATAGTCTATTTTACGAAACGACAACAGTGTTGATATTGATATTAACACTCACGGGCTTGGGCGCAACCTCCTGTCAAATTTTCATTCATGAAATGAGCGATCAGCTGATCCGAAACGTCTCGTAAAATGTATTGTTTGACGAAATAAATAAATAAATAAGTGTACTGTCACACTTTTCTAGACCCCCCCCCCCCTCCCCCAAATGTTGGACGTAATTTTTGAACGTCCCCCAAGTCCATTTGCGTTTCCTATCTGCTCTACCAATGCACCATGGATTCAGTGTGATCAAACTAGTATTTAACCCCTTCGGGACGACTTTTTTCACCAACCTCGGTGCTGTAGAACGCGTCAGCGAGGTGCAAATGACCCAACCGTCCTGAAAGGGTTAAACCATGCAAAACATAATGGTTTGGTTATCTCGACGGTTCAAAATAATATGGGAGGGTGATGTGGTCAATTTGGTGGTGAAGAACACTGGAAGAGAAAAGATGCAGGAGAAGCAACATGTATACTAATGGTCGGAAAACGTTGCAGCTCCTTTTCCGCAACGTTTTCCGACCGGAGCTGGAGTTAGTAGAACTCTTGGTAGAATTAATAAACTAAAAGAATCGTGTCTGGAATCACCACATTTGCTCGAGAGATTCTATCACAGACTCTGTGATTCCCGTGATTCCATTATCTTTTAGCATTCCGAGCAGCAGTCGTCGAATGACAACAAAAATGATCCTGTTCCCCCGATTCCGATCCGTTATATTAAAATGTATTAGCCATGACCGACTTGAGTTTGTTTTGGTCGAAATCAATTTTGACTGACATAGACGTCATGAACTCCCTGTGCCCTGTGACAGCACTGACAAACTTCTTTACAGCTTGTAGGCTTCATATAAGCATACAGGGCTTATTTTGGTTCTTACTGTTTTAGTGCTTATAAGGCCGTTCGCAATACTGTTTTATTTTGTATGGCGAGTTTTAAAAATTTTAAAACTCGCCATACAAAATAAAACAGCATTGCAAACGGTCTAAGCATTTGGGATGCTTATATAGAGCTTTTTAGCACTAAAGAGCTGTTCAATGACCATTATAATGTTTAGAACAGTGCTTAGTGGTTACCTGGGTACAGTTCACCCGAGCAAAGTCCAACAACAAAATTACAGCAAATCGAAAACATGTTTTGTTTGCAGCAATAAATTGATATCACATTTTGATATCAGTTTATCTTTACTTAATTCGATTTCAAATTTTGTTTTCAGTTTGCTGTCATTTTCAGTAAATGCAAATGTTAAGTGTTAGAATAGTTTGACTATTTTAAGAAAAATTATGTAAAGTAATTCTAGGGATATATCATTAGTGCAATTATACTATTGTATTTATGATTTGATATCAATCGAAAAACTCTACATTTTACGATTTTTCATTTTTCTTGCGCTGATAACAAAAACAGTTATCAATTTGGTATCATCGATAGCAGGAATTGTTTTCAATTTACAGTCACGGGAACATTTTTCTGCTCTCATTTTTGATGTTTTAACCGTTAAAACGACCAAAACGACAACAACCTGAGTTATCAAAATTTGCAATATCATAACATCAAAATTAGTTTTCAATTTGCTATCAGACTTTGCTCGGGCAACTATCACATCAATACACAGTGTTCGAAATCGATGATTTTGCGATCATTAAATAACTTTTTTTAAGTTGGTTCTAGAGGTTTGGCGTGTTCTACAAAGTTTTTCTGCATGTTAAAAGACGTCTTTTGATAAAATGTAATAAATGATTAATCCCCCAGAAGTGAGATAAATTTTTTTTTTTTTTTTCAAAATATTTTTTTAGCAGTTTGACGTCTTTGGCAAAGTTGTAGCCCATAATAAGAGAAAAAAAATCGTAGTACATGTCAAAGCTCAACCTCCTACGGGTTTTGGGATATGGAGCGTTTTGTGCAAAGTACCGCTAAAACTAGTTTTTTCAGTGTAGCTTCAATAGATATAATCCTACAGTTTTGTGACCTTCTACAAACTTGTTCAGGACGTCAAAATACACATTTCTTCCGAAGATGTCAAGTCATTATATCTTAAAACAAAAAAATTATAGGCAAATTTATCATATTTTAAGGTGTACTTTCACCTTAAGTAACTTCTTCCGGTGCAAAATGGCGCAGTTGGTTCAGTCGGTATTTGAAAGATTAGACTTTTTACTAACACTTGAGGGTGGAAACCCTTGTGGGCAACAGTGGGAAAGGTGGTTTAAATACAAGACAAACACTTATTATTTTGCCTGTAATACAAGAAAAAAATAAAAAATACAGTGACCCCACACCGATGAATCACCTTAATTTTGTACACTATTTATGAATCACCATGTTGATCAACTGAGTGATCCATAAACTGTGGTCATTTTTGCCGATTCATAAATTTTGGGGTCACTGTAATAATTGAGAAGCCCACAGTAATTTTTACTGCACTGCGTTTCTTCCGGCAATATCTCTACAAAGTTTTTGCGGAACCAGTGAGTTGTTATTACTAAAATCAAAAAAAAAAAAAAACGGGAGAAAATGTTGTTATAACCCGAGCGTTATAACTAAAACTAGTTCTAAATAAAAGTATTGAATTTCTTCAAACTTATGACAACATATCTATGCCCAAACGATTGACTACCTACCCAATAGTTATAAAATTGAATGTCTACAGTGGTTAGAATATTAAATGCGTTTTGATAAATACCTTCGCAGTTCTAATTAAAGTAAAAAAAATACCTACCTTGACATTTTTCACGATTTCTAATTTTCTCAGGTAAGGCAATTTGACATTTGTTAGAGTTTTGTTCGTAATTAAGTCACAATAGATGAATGCCAACGTCCTGAGGTGTTTCAAAAATAGAACTGACTCGAAAAAATAAATGAACGTAGTCCGTGAACCGCATTGAAGTTCGATTTCAGATAAATGGGGTAGCCGCTCTCCAATCGAACCAAACATTTTTTCACATCGCAACAACGATAGCGCTGCGAGGGTCAGTTTTCTTAATTCATTGCATTTTTCGTAGATATGCATCATCGTGTATTTGGTTATTATACTCGCGTGTAGTCGCAATTCTTCAAGCCGACTGTCGAATTCCATTTCATGCAGCATAACGTCGGCCTCTCCGGAAAGTGTAAGGTCGAGCGTCTGTAATGAGAAGACAAAAAAAAACCGTTATTACAACTCTAGGTACTTTTTAACATTTGCACAACTACTTTGCACCATTGACAAATGCAGTATAAAAACAAGGATCTGCAGCAATCAACATCACGAATAGATCATGGATCGATAATAGATAGATCATAGAGATAAGTGACATTTCAACACACGAACACTAGCGCAAATTTTTCCTCACACAAAAGTGCACGCCGATTGAAAGGCTATTCAGATTGCATATGCAAATATTACCCAATCGAATTGGGTAAAACGGGTAAATAATGATAAAACCAACGACCGGGGCAAGAGTGCAAATATTTTCCTCGCAGTTTCACAACTACATCTACAAAAAAGGCACGCATACATTTGAACGTGATTACCTCTATAGAAACACCCGAAATAAGGGTGTGCGAGGCAAGATGGGTCAGTGCCTTTTTCGAACGTATTTCTTATGTGTTGATTGTTGATAATTTTGTAAGGTGACCAGCATGAATCTACAAAAGTTAAGGGAATTTATTGAGAAAGTATTCACTCTCATTTGACATAAAAATGAAATATTTTTTTGCCATTTTTCTTATACGATATGTTTTATATAATTTCCATATAAACGACCGCGAGGCAAGATGGGTCACCTTCAATTTTGAGCGTAGATTTTAAGTAATTTATTTTTTATTGTCCCTCCCCCTGGATATTCGATCTTGACGCGATGGGAGGGCTCAACCCATTAGCACTTTAGCGCCAGTTTATTCACCATCGCTTGGACTTTGAGCTAGATATATCTGGTTTACGAGTTGAGCGCAAGTGAAGGAATCGGCCGTAAATGCTGATAGGAACCAAAGGAGTATCCTTTGTGCATTTATCACAAGGCAAAGACAAGTTATAATTCAGCTTGCAATCTTTGAAATTTCTCAAATTTAACAATAGGACAGATCGGCGAAGTACTAGATTTGTAGTAATGAGCTGAATTTTAGTATGGTTCTTCTTCTTCTTCTTTATGGCTTCTACGTCCTCACTGGGACTTGGCCCGCCTCGCTTCAACTTAGTGTTCTTTGAGCACTTCCACAGTTAATAATTGGCACCGGGAGGTGACCGAGCACCGGCACATACGAGCTGCTCAAGCGGAGTAAGCCTAGGCGTGGCGGGGGACCAGCAGTGGGCTCTGCTGGTCCTCTTCAGAAATTCCACACATCCGGAAGCAACTCTGTTCAAGCGATATGGCACCGCTTCCAAAGTGTCACAGCCCAGCTAGAAGTGCCTCGGGCACATCAGGAACGATGCCAGTAAGTTCCTGATTATGGTATACTGGTCATGCTTAGTAATTGGTAGATGAGATGGTACACGCTAAGGTAACTATGGGGGCTATTTTATAACTCGAGTCGACCGTAATTTCATGTGACTCGATAGTTGTCGAATTATACAAAACGAGTTAGTCGATGGATGTCGAGTAAATAGTCTAGCACAACGAATGCTCGACTCACTAAAACGACTCGATGAAAACGGTCGGCCACCTGTCATCGCACAGCAATCAGTGCCTGCTGCGCACAGCGATCAGACAGATTGATGTGAAATTTTGAATTTTTACCAACAACCAACATGGCTTTGTGCGCGTAGGGATTTTTTTTGCATTTTATTAGTAAAACTACTCTAGAATATTCATTCAAATCCGTTTTAAACCCTCCATCAGTCGCGCCAAAAAGAGATACACGAGCGATCGCGTCGGGTATTCAGTACACGGCATACGCTTTAAATTATGGTTGCAGTACTAGATGGCATATTGGTGTATTAGGCAAAAATGTCCAGCTGATTATGAGTGTTTGGTAGCTTGGTTGGTAGTGGATATGTAGAACCGACCAACCCGATCTGGTCCTGTCGTGAGCGTCGGAATGGCCCCCGCGGAACCCTTGGCACTCAGTCAAGGACGCCTTGGTCAGGACACCAAAGCTAGGCATGCGGCGGCTCTTTCTTGATGATTCATCATATCCATCATCTTAGCGAACCAACGGTCACCCTGGTGAACCCGTGGCCACCGGAATGTGCCCTGGAGGAGCTAACTTCGAAGAAATTTTGACCATAGTGCCAAAACTAGGCATGCGAAGGCCCTATATTCACCATTTTTCATATATGTACACCATCTTATTATCCTTAAAAAGGATTAATGACCTCCCTGGCCAACTCGTGGCCACCGGAATATGTTCTGGACGAGCCTGCCCCGAGGACGCTTTGGCCATAGCGCCAGATCTTCTATCTTTTTATGTTTATCCTGTGTTTAGGTGATCAAAACCTGATTCTTCGCCTGCAGGCATCTAAGAAACTGAAACCAGGAATTGCGTCGGAATGAACCGATTACACTCAAGGAATCCAGAAATTCCACTAGGGATTCCTCCAGAATTCCTCCAAAAATTTATCTAGGAATTCCTCCAGATATTCCTCTAGGAGTTCCTACATAATTCCTCTAGGAATTCCTCCGGCAATTCCTCTGAGAATTCCTCTGGAAATTTCTCTAGGAATTCCTCTAGGAATTCCTCCAGGAATTGTTCTAGGAATTCCTTCAGAAACTCCTCTAGGAATTTCTCCAGGAACTCCTCTAGGAATTCATCAAGAAACTCCTCTAGGAATTCCTCAAGGAACTTCTCTAGGAATTCCTCGAGAAACTCCTCTAGAAATTCCTCTAGGAATTCCTCCAGAAATTCCTCTAGGAATTCCTACAAGAATTCTTCTGGGAAATCCTACAGGAATTACTACAGGAATTCCTGCAGGAATTCTTTTAGGAATTCCTCCAGGAATTCCTTTAGCAATTCCTCCAGGAATTCCTGGAGGAATTGCTAAAGGAATTCCTGGAGGAATTGCTAAAGGAATTCCTGGAGGAATTGCTAAAGGAATTCCTGGAGGAATTGCTAAAGGAATTCCTGGAGGAATTGCTAAAGGAATTCCTCTAGGAATTCCTAAAAGAATTCTTCTGGGAATTCCTACAGGAATTACTCCAGGAATTCCAGCAGGAATTTCTTTGGGAATTCCTCCAGGAATTCCTTTAGCAATTCCTCCAGGAATTCCTTTAACAATTCCTCCAGGAATTCCTTTAGCAATTCCTCCAGGAATTCCTTTAGCAATTCCTCCAGGAATTCCTTTAGCAATTCCTCCAGGAATTCCTTTAGCAATTCCTCCAGGAATTCCTTTAGCAATTCCTCCAGGAATTCCTTTAGCAATTCCTCCAGGAATTCCTTTAGCAATTCCTCCAGGAATTCCTTTAGAAATTCCTCCAGGAATTCCTTTAGCAATTCCTCCAGGAATTCCTTTAGCAATTCCTCCAGGAATTCCTTTAGCAATTCCTCCAGGAATTCCTTTAGCAATTCCTCCAGGAATTCCTTTAGCAATTCCTCCAGGAATTCCTTTAGCAATTCCTCCAGGAATTCCTTTAGCAATTCCTCCAGGAATTCCTTTAGCAATTCCTCCAGGAATTCCTTTAGCAATTCCTCCAGGAATTCCTTTAGCAATTCCTCCAGGAATTCCTTTAGCAATTCCTCCAAGAATTCCTTTAGGAATTCCTCCAGGAATTCCTTTAGGAATTCCTCCAGGAATTCCTTTAGGAATTCCTCCAGGAATTCCTTTAGGGATTCCCCCAGGAATTCCTCCAGAAATTCCTCTAGCAATTCCTCCAGGAATTTCTCCGGAAATTCCTCTGGGAATTTCCCCAAATTTTCCTCTACGAATTTCTCCAAAAAATCCTCTAGAAATTCCTCTAAGAATTCCTCTAGGAATTTCTCCAGAAATTCCTCTAGGAATTTCCCAGAAATTCCTCTGAGAATTAATCCAGAAATTCCTCAAGAAATTTCTGAAGAAATTCTTCTAGGAATTTCTCCAGAAATTCCTCTGGAATTCCCAGAAATTCCCCAAACAATTTCCCAGAAATTCCTCTAGGAATTTCTCCAAAAATTCATCTAGGAATTTCTCCAGAAGTTCCTCTAGAAATTTAACCAGGAATTCCTCCAGGAATTTCTCCAGAAATTCCTCTAGGAATTTCTCCAGAAATTCCTCTAGGAATTTCTCCAGAAATTCCTCTAGGAATTTTTCCAGAAATGGAATTTCTCCAGAAATTCCTCTAGGAATTTCTCCAGAAATTCCTCTAGGAATTTCTCCAGAAATTCCTCTAGGAATTTCTCCAGAAATTTCTCTAGGAATTTCTCCAGAAATTCCTCTAGGAATTTCTCCAGAAATTCCTCTAGGAATTTCTCCAGAATTTCCTCTAGGAATTTCCCCAAATATTCCTCTACGAATTTCTCCAGAAATTCCTCTAGAAATTCCTCTAAGAATTACTCCAGGAATTTCTCCAGAAATTCCTCTAGGAATTTCCCAGAAATTCCTCTGAGAATTAATCCAGAAATTCCTCAAGAAATTTCTGAAGAAATTCTGCTAGGAATATCTCCAGAAATTCCTCTAGGAATTTCTCCAGAAATTCCTCTAGCAATTTCTCCAGAAATTCCTATAGCAATTTCTCCAGAAATTCCTCTAGCAATTTCTCCAGAAATTCCTCTAGGAATTTCTCCAGAAATTCCTCTAGGAATTTCTCCAGAAATTCCTCTAGGAATTTCTCCAAAAAATCCTCTACAAATTTCTCCAGAAATTCCTCTAGAAATTTCACCAGGAATTCCTCAAGGTATTTCTACAGAAATTCCTCTACGAATTTCCCAGAAATTCCTCTAAGAATTCCCGGAAATTCCTCTAGGAATTTCTCCAGAAATTCCTCTAGGAATTTCTTCAAAAATTCCTCTAGGAATTTCTTCAAAAATCTCTAGAAATTTAACCAAGAATTTCTGTAGGAATTTCTCCAGAAATTTTCTCCAGGAATTTCCCAGAAATTCCTCTAGGAATTTCCTCAGAAATTCCATTTGGAATTTTTCCAGAAATTCCTCTAGGAATTGCTCCAGACATTCTTCTAGTCATTTCTCCAGAAATTCGTCTAGGAATTCCTCCAGAAATTTCTTTCGGTATTTCTCCAGCAATTCCTGTATAATTTCCTCTAAGAATTACTCCAAAAATTCCTCTAGGAATTCCTCTAGTAATTCCTCCGGAAATTCCTCCAGGAATTCCTCCGAAAGTTCCTCTAGGAATTCCTCCGGAAATTTCGCTAGGAATTCCTCCGGAAATTCCTCCAAAAATTTATCCACAAATTCCTCTAAGAATTCTTCCAGAATTCCACAAGGAATTCCTCCACAAATTCTTCTAGAGATTCCTCCCAAATTCCTCCAGAATTCTTCCAGAAATTCCTCCAGGAATTCCAACATCATTCCTCAAGGAATTCCTCCGTTAAATTCTCTAGGAATTCCTCCGATTATTCCTCTAGAAATTCCTCTGGAATTCCCCTAGGAATTCCTCCAGAGGAATATTCGGAAGAATTCCTACAGGAATTTCTGGATTAATTCTGGATGAAACCCTTAAAGGAATTTGTGGAGAAATCCCTTGAGGAATTCCTCCGGGAATTTCTCCAGAAATTCCTCCTCAAATTCCTCCTGAAATTCCTCCAGAAATTCCTCCGGAAATTCCTCCGAGAATTCCTCTGGAAATTCCTCCAGGAATTCCTCCAGAAGTTCCGCCGAAATTTCTGCAGGAATTCCTCCGGAAATTACTGCAAGAATTCCTCCAGGAATTCTTCTTGAAATTCTTCGAGGAATTCCTCCAGAAATTCCTCCAATAATTTAAATTCCTCCAGAAATTCCTCTGGGCCTTTAATTCCTAGAGGAGTTTCTAGAGAAATTCCAAGATGAATTTCTGGAAGAATTTCTACAAGAATTTCTGGAGGAATTTCCGGAGGAATTCCTGAAGGAATTCCTAGAGGAAATCCTGAAGGAATTTCCGGAGGAATTCCTAGAGGAATTCCTAGAGGAATTCCTGAAGGAATTCCTAAAGGAATTCCTAGAAGGAATTCCTAAAGGAATTCCTAGAAGGAATTCCTAGAGGAATTCCTGGAGGAATTCCTGGAGGAATTCCTAGAGGAATTCCTGGAGGAATTCCTAGAGGAATTCCTAGAGAAATTCCTAGAGGAATTCCTAGAGAAATTCCTAGAGGAATTCCTAGAGAAATTCCTAGAGGAATTCCTGGAGAAATTCCTAGTAGAATTGCTGGAGGAATTCCCAGAGGAATTGCTGAAGGAATTCCCAGAGGAATAGCTGGAGGAATTCCCAGAGGAATTGCCGGAGGAATTCCCAGAGGAATTGCCGGAGGAATTCCCAGAGGAATTGCCGGAGGAATTCCTCCAGGATTTCCTCTAGGAATTCGTCCAGGAATTCCTCCGGAAATTTCTCCAGAAGTTCCTCTTGGAATTCCTTTAGTAATTCCTCTAGAAGTTCCTCTAGGAATTCCTTCAGAAATTCCTCTAGAAATTCCTCCAGAAATTCATCTTGGAATTTCTCTAGAAATTCCTCTAGGAATTTTTGGAAAAATTCCTAGAAGAACTTCTGGAGAATTGCTTAGTGGAATTTCTGGAGGAATTTCCAGAGTAATTTCCGGAGGAATTTCCAGAGAAATTTCTGAAGAAATTCCTACTGGGATATCTGGAGGAATTACTAGAGGAATTTCAGGAGGAATTTGTGGAGGAATTCCTGGAAGAATTCCGGAAGATTTCCTGAAGGAATTTCCAGAGGATTTCTCGAAAGAATTTCCGGAGGAATTCCTCAAGGGATTTTTCCACCAATTCCTTTAAGGATTTCATCCAGATTTCCTCCAGAAATTCCTCTAGGAATTCTTCCGAATATTCCTCCGGAGGAATTCCTAGGGATATATCTAGAGATATTCCAGGAGGAATTCCTAGAGAAATTTCCAAACAAATTTTCAGAGGAATTCCTAGAGAAGTTTCCAGAGGAATTTCTAGAGGAATTTTCGGAGGAATTTCTAGATAATTTAACGGAGGAATTGCTTGAAGAATTATGTAGGAGTTCCTGGAGGAATTTCTGGAAGAATTCTGGAGGAATCTCTAGAAGATTTTGTGGAGGAATTCCTTGAGGAATTCTGGAGAAATTCCTAGAGGAATTTGTGGACAAATCACTGGAGGAATTTCCGGAGGAATTCCTAGCGAAATTTCCGGAGGAATTATACAGGAATTCCTAAGGGAATTGCTGAAGAAATACCGAAAGAAATTTCTGGAGGAATTCCTAGAGGAATTTCTGGAGAAATGACTAGAAGCATGTCTGGAGCAATTTCTAGAGGAATTTCTGGGAAAATTGCTAAAAGAATTTCTGAGGAAATTTCTAGAGGAATTTCTGGAGAAATTCCTAGAGGAATTTTTGGAGAAATTTCTCGAGGAATTTCTGAAAAAATTTCTAGAGGAATTTCTGAAGAAATTCCTAGAGGAATTTCTGGAGAAATTTCTGGAGGAATTTCTGGAGAAATTTCTGGAGGAATTTCTGGAGAAATTCCTAGAGGAATTTCTGGAGAAATTCCCAGAGGAATTTCTGGAGAAATTCCTAGAGGAATTTCTGGAGAAATTCCTAGAGGAATTTCTGGAGAAATTTCCAGAGGAATTTCTGGAGAAATTCCCAGAGGAATTTCTGGAGAAATTCCCAGAGGAATTTCTGGAGAAATTCCCAGAGGAATTTCTGGAGAAATTCCAAGAGGAATTTCTGGAGAAATTCCTAGAGGAATTTCTGGAGAAATTCCTAGAGGAATTTCTGGAGAAATTCCTAGAGGAATTTCTGGAGAAATTCCTAGAGGAATTTCTGGAGAAATTCGTTGAGGAATTCCTGGTGGAATTTCTAGAGAAATTTCTGGAGAAATTCGTAGAGGAATTTCTGGAGCAATTCCTAAAGGAATTTCTGGAGAAATTCGTAGAGGAATTTCTGGAGAAATTCGTAGAGGAATTTCTGGAGAAATTTCTAGAGGAATTTCTGGAAAAAAAAATCCTAGAGGAATTTTTGAACAAATTCCTAGAGGATTTTCTGAACAAATTCCTTGAGGAATTTCTAGATAAATTCCTAGAGGAATTTCTGGACAAATTCCTAGAGGAATTTCTGGAGAAATTCCTAGAGGAATTTCTGGAGAAATTCCTAGAGGAATTTTGGGAGAAATTCTTAGAGGAATTTTTGGAAAAATTCCTAGAAATTCTGATGGATTTCCTACTGGAATTTCTGGAGTAATTACTAGAGGAATTCCTGAAAGAATTCCCGGAGGAATTCCTGTAGGAATTCCTGGAAGAATTTCTAGAAGAATTTCTGGAGGAATTGCCGAAGGAATTCCTAGAGGAATTTTCGGAGGAATTCCTGGGGGAATTTCCGGAGGAATTCCTGGAGGAATTTCCGGATGAATTGCTGGAGGAATTTCTTGAGGACCAGAGAGGAAAATTCATGAAAATAGAGCCGTCGCATGCGTAGTTCTGGCTCTATGGCCTGAACGTCCTCGAAACAGATTTCTCCAGGTCACATTCTTATGACCACGGGATGACCACAGTCGCCTGGCCATTGGTCCTTTTTATGGATGACGGATGTCACAGAAGTTCAGCTTATTATATGTAGTGGCTTGATTGCCCTAACAGCGGGGAGGAAAAAAAAGATAATTAATATAAAGAATCAAGAAGATAGACCGTCGCATGCCTAGTTTTGGCGTTCACGAAGAAAGCACCTTCAGGACGCATTTCGATTGGCCAGGGAGGACATTGGACCTTTTTACGGCAACCAAGATGATGGATATGAAAAAGCATGAAGATAGAGCCGTCGCATGCCTGAATTTGGAACTATGGTCCAAAGGTCCTCGGAATAGGTTCCTCCAGGGTATATTTCAGTGGCCACGGGTTGGTAAGGAAGACCATTAGAGCTTTTCATGGTTACTAAAATGATGGATATGAAAAATCATGAAGAAAGAGCCGTCGCATTTCTAGTTTTGACCGTATGGCCAAAACGTCCTCGAAATAGGCTTTTGCAGAGCACATTCCGGTGGCCATGGGTTGACCAATGGTTGGCCAGGGAGGCTATTTGACGTTTTACGGTGACCAAGAAGATGAATATAAAAAATCATGTAGACAGAGCCTTCGCATGCCTGGTTTTGGTGCCCTGACCGAAATGTTCACGATCCAGGTCCCCGCGGGTGTAATTTCGATGCCCGCAACAGGACCAGATTGGGTTGGCCGGATCCACATGACCACTACCAGACACGCATCACCCAGCTGGACATGTTTACCGCAGACACCAACATTCAACGAAGCGGCCGCTCGTAAAAAGCTTGTGTAAACAAAATTCCTCTCAGTAAACTGTCAAAATCGCGAATCGACCACTCTTCTGCTGTCGACTGTCGAGCTAGTCGGTTTCTGTGATCGCTTTTGGGCTCGACTCGACAGTGATAGCAGGCGACCCGATTTAATCGACTCGAGTTATAAAATAGCCCCCTATGCACAAGTGAGCTGATGACGACGGCATTCTATCCTCTTAGTAAGGTCGGGTGACACTGACTTGAAACGGCGGATAGGCTAATGTCGACGCTGTCTTCCGCCCCATAAAACCGTGGCATGGCCTTAAAGTACGTTCCTGATCTGTGCCCAGCTTAGGCAACTAACTGGGTGGAAGTAGGTTCAGATGAACACTCCTGATTAGCGCTGATCCGGCTCTGAGATCAGTCCCCATAAGGGCCTGGGCCAACCCTCGGGTGGCCTCCCTGCTTGCATAGATAACCACCAGGATCCTTGGCGACTACTACATTTACAGTGAGGGATAGCGGCTCTAAGGGGAGCCCAACAGACATGACTTCGAAATTCAACGTGGTCGAGTGTGGAGTAACTGAGGGAGCGGCATTGAACCCGTTCGCGCGTGGAGGCTTGGCTAGATCGCCACTCCAAGGGGCTGGTGCACTCACCAGCGAACCAGCGGCAGGAAGTTCAAGTGGAGCAAGTGGTGCACGAAGCGGTACAGCGCCGACGGAGGAAGCACATATGACCGGTGCGGGCCTCACGCGGGCGCTGAACCGCAACAGGAGCGGGCTACCAAAGATGTTGGTAGTTGCCGAACAGCTGGATGAGCTGATCGGCTACACGAGCGGGCGGACAACCATCAGCAAGGACCTGAAACAGGGCCTGCTGAAGCTCCGCAAATCACTGGCTCTGGCCAAGAAGGAGTACGACCTCCTGGTGGAAGAGCGAAGTGCTGTTGATGTGAGCAGGGAAGAGCGGTCCACCCAAACGGACAACTTCCTCCTTGCTGAGCCTTCTGAACCTGCTGAGGAGGCGCGGCCCAAGAAGCGCCCGGCAGAGTCGGGTGCAAAGCCGAAGAAAGAGAAGGTGAAGACCAGCGTAGGTAATCAGGCTGCTAAGCCGGTTGCGAAGCGCGCAAGGGGCAGGGAAACCAAGCCCCAGCAAGCCAACAAGAGGAAGAACGGAGGCCAACCGGATCAAGGGAAGGAGAACCCTTGGATTACGGTAGGAAAAAAGAAGAAGGTGAGAACTACGAAACCAGCCCGCAAACGAGCGAGAAGTGACGCGCTGGTCTTCAAAACCGAGGCAGACACATACGCCGAGGTGCTGAAGGCCATGCGAGGCGAGAATCGTCTCTCACCGTTGGGCGCGGATGTAAAAAGCATCCGGCGCACCAGGACGGGAGAGATGATGCTAGTGCTGAAGAAGGAAGCAGCCAATAAAGGTACTTCCTACAAAGCACTAGCCCAAGAGGCACTTGGCGAAAAGGTGCAGGTAAGAGCCCTAACGGCGGAGGCAACTCTCCAGTGTAAAAACCTGGACGAGATTACCGACGCAGAGAAGCTCGCAGCCGCACTCAAACAGCAGTGTGAGATAGATGTACCAAGTGCATCGATCCGCCTGCGTAAGGGTCCGGCTGGCACGCAGATTGCCGCGTTCAAACTCCCCGTAGGGGATGCGAATAAGGCGATTTTAGTCGGGAAGATCAAGGTAGCTTGGTCAGTGTGCCCGCTCAGCATATACGAGCCGCCAGTGGCGTGCTTCAAGTGCTTTGAGCAAGGGCATAAGTCCTGGGCATGCAAAGGCCCAGACAGGAGTAAGCTCTGCAGGAAGTGTGGAGTAGAAGGCCATATCGCCAGGGAGTGCAACTCTGCACCAAAATGCCTGATTTGCACGGCGAACAAGGGCCACACGACGGGCGGGCCTAAATGTCCAGGCACGCGAGGAGGTCGAAGTTCCAAACGATAATGCAGGTTACACAACTAAACCTGAACCACTGTGAAGCCGCACAAGAGTTGCTATGGCAGTCAGTCTCGGAGTCAAGTACAGACATCGCACTACTATCGGACCCATACCGCTTCCCTCCCGATAACGGAAACTGGGTAGCGGATAAGGCCAAGCTAGCGGCGATCTGTACAACCGGTCGTTTTCCGGTCCAGGAAATAGTTTCCACATCGCACGAGGGCTTCGTACCGATGAGGATAGAATTGAACGAATCGAGGCCTACAGGGCGGCTAAACTGGCACTGAATAAAGAGATTAAGACTCGTAAGCGGGCGTGCTTCGAAAATCTCTGCCAGGCAGCCAACACGACCCCATGGAGTGATGCCTACAGAGTAGTCATGGCCAAAACGAAGGGCGCGTCAGCACCCCCAGAACGCTCCCCAGAGATGCTGCAGAAGATCGTGGAAACGCTGTTCCCGCGCCACGATACAAGACCATGGGCCCTCGTTCCCTATAGCCAAACCGGCCATAGCGAAGTAGCCCCGGTGACGAACGACGAACTCATTGCAATAGCAAAGTCGCTTAAGTTGAACAAGGCTCCGGGTCCGGATAGTATCCCGACATTAGCCATCAAGACGGCCATCGAGGCTAAGCCTGACATGTTCAGAATGGCTATGCAGATGTGCCTAGACAGAGGCGAATTTCCGGAGAGGTGGAAAAGGCAAATATTGGTTCTACTGCCCAAACCCGGGAAGCCACCTGGCGACCCGTCGGCATACAGACCTATCTGCCTGCTGGACACCGCCGGAAAACTGTTGGAACGGATCATTATGTCGAGGCTGATGGTCTATACCGAGAAACCCGATGACTCTGGTCTCTCGGATAACCAGTTCGGCTTCCGGAAGGGTCGATCGACGGTGGACGCTATTAGGGCTGTAACCAAAACGGCCGAAATAGCGCTCCAAAAGAAGCGAACAGGAATCCGCTATTGCGCGGTCGACACGCTGGACGTTAAGAATGCGTTCAACAGCGTCAGCTGGACCGCCATTGAGTGCGCAATACACCACCTAGGAGTCCCGGTTAGCCTATGCCGGATATTGGAGAGCTACTTCCAGAATAGAGTGCTAATTTAAAAATCACCGCAGGGGTCCATCTTGGGCCCGGTACTATGGAACGCGGCGTATGATGGCGTATTGAGGCTCAAACTTCCACCGGGCGTAAAGCTGGTCGGCTTCGCCGATGATATTACCCTCGTGGTATACGGCGAGTCGATAGAGGAAGTGGAACTGACAGCAACTCACGCAATTGGCATAGTGGAGGATTGGATGAGGTCGAGACATTTGGCACTCGCGCACCACAAAACGGAGGTGGTGGTGGTAAACAACCGCAAGTCTGAACAGCAGGCAGTGGTCACCATAGGTAAATGCACGATCAACTCTAAGCGCTCACTGAAGCAATTGGGGGTCATGATCGACGATAAGCTGAAATTCGGAAGCCACGTAGAATATGCCTGCAAAAGGGCAAGCATGGCGATAATGGCATTGTCAAAGATAATGTCAAACAGCTCGGCAATAGTCTCGAGTAAGCGTAAGCTGCTCGCGGCAGTAGCGGTCTCCATACTACGGTATGGCTGCAATGTCGAAGGCGCTATTGGTTAACCGAAACGTGAAGCGACTTGAGAGTACCCACAGGCTGATGTGCCTTAGGGTGGTGAGCGCATACCGCACGGTCTCAAAGGACGCGGTATGTGTGCTAGCGGGCATGATGCCCATAGCTTTAGTGGTGGCCAGACATGGCATGCTCCTCAGTGTGAGTGCAAGTGTGCGCGGTTTTAATATGAAAATGAGCTGCACTGTGCACATTTTCAGTGCAGAATGCCATCCCTGGTGGTGGCAGAGGATGAAGAATGCTTCGAGCGACGCGGCATAAGAGGCGCGAGGCGTATCGCCAGAACCTCGTCTATGCTGAAGTGGCAGAGCGAATAGGATTCCTCCAGCAAGGGTAGATGGACACACAGGCTCATACCGAGCGTATTCAAGTGGACGAGCAGGCCCCATGGCGAGGTGAATTTTCACTTGACTCAATTTCTGTCAGGCCATGGGTGCTTTAGGTGGTATCTGCACAGATTCGGACACGCAGGCTCCCCCGCATGTTCGGAGTGTGCAGACTGCGACGAGACCGCGGAGCATGTGCTCTTTGAATGTCCACGTTTCGTGGAGCAAAGGTCGAGTATGCAGGAGGTATGCGGTAGAGATATCACGCCTGACAACATTGTTGAAAGGATGTGTATGGGGGCGGACAAGTGGGACTCCGTTACTTCCACGGTTTCTCGAATCGTACTTGAACTACAGAGTAAATGGCGAGCCGAACAACAGCTAGTTGAGATGGCCCCCCTTCCCCATCCAGGAGCTTGAGTTCAACGGTAGTCTAAGTACTAGCCAGGACCCGAGCCTCCAGGGGAGAGTGAACAACTTAAGGCGGTAGCTGGTGGAACGCCTACTATTAGAGTGTACTCATGTACGGTCCCCCCCCTTCTCGAAGTCATCCCTAACGGGCGTACCGCGAAGGTAAGGAAGAGAGAGAATGAGTTTTTAGTGGGTCGATCCCCACATCACCCGAGGAACCACCTCTTGGGTATCTGTTGCAGATTTTCTCATTCTATAAAAAAAAAACAGTTAATAATTGAAGGGCTTTTTTGCCTGCCATTGCATGAATTTGTATATTGTGAGGCAAGTACAATGATACACTATGCCCAGGGAGTCAAGAAAATTTTCCCGACCGGAACGGGAATCGGATTGGCGATCCATAGCCTTAACCACTATCCGAGCAGGGAATGAGAACAAACCTATAACAAATTGATAACTCATTTTGTTCTTGATAACAAAATGAAATCAAACCAAGTTTTCGGTCCAAATTGTTTTTATTTAATATCAAATTGAGATATCATTTTGTTATCATTTCAAATCTCATAGATAACAAGATTTGATTTCAAAAATCCAAAATAGGTTTAATATTAGGTTGTCCCAAAATTGCACATGGTCGAAAAGCTTGGGGGCTCACCCTGCAAATGATAGCTAAGGGTGTTAGAAACAAACTTTTGTATGACGGCAACTTTCAGAAAAGACGTTTAGAGGTCGCCCCGGCGAGATTTTTGAAAAATGGCCATTTTTCGTAATAAATTTCATACAAATATTTTTTACCGTACAAAAGTTGGCAATACCCAGTATTTTTATATTTTTTACAGCTTGATATGGATCCAAACTACCTGGGAAAAATAATTAACGACATGTTTTGCAGGTTACTTTTTAATACTGAATTTTTGAATTTACTAAAATTTGTCATTTTTTGATATACTGTGCATTTTACCCATCATAAAAAGTATCTGAACCTAATGCTAATTTAAAACAATTTATTTGAACAGATAGGAAATTTTATGAGGAAAAACTTTGCCGAAGACAGCATTGCGTTTTTTCTATCCGTTTTAGAGTTATTCACGATTTACTATTTGGTGAAATTTTGATTTTTAGGTATTTTTTTTAATCACAAAAGAACTGCCCAAAAACACATACAAAGTAAAAAATCACGTATACTCGACAAGTTTTTGTCTTCATTGTGTTTAGGAATTATGGTGGCATCATTTATTGAATTTTGGTTTCAGTTGACAAATCCATTTTCTTTGATATAGAAAGGTACCTACTAGCGATAAACTTTATCATTAGGTACCATTTTTAGATGCCTCAGTAGGCCATGGCATTTTTAACGGTTATGTACTGACAATGGTTTATACGAGCATAATACACAATCGAACGCATGGCACATTTCCATATCATTTAAAAGGTGATACATTCCGCAAAACATGCTTGTTTTGGGTTTCAATGATGTTGTTCAAATTGTTCAAAGATATGAATAAAACGTTCAAGTAGTCCCTATCATTTTGATCAACATATAGGACGTAAAAAATGACATCACTTGTTTACGTCCAAAACTGTTGTTTACCAATAATAGCCTACCTTGTCTTATTGTATGCCGTGTATGTGTTATGGTAGTCAAATTGTTCTAAAGCCTGGAACACATAGCGTCCGTTCCGTCGAGGTTTGCGTTTTTTTGACAGTTTTCCCATGGGAAATGTGTCAAACTACTGTCACGCACACGCAAACGTATGCATTGTGTGGGGCACTTAACCTTCGATAACATTACGTTAACTCACTGGTTCATCCCGTTTCAATTTGCCTCGGTGTTGATAAGATAGTTCAAGTAAGTAAATGTAAAAAAAGACATGCTCTGCTTTTTAGAATGTCTTGAATTGGAACTTAGTATCTAAAAATTGCTATTCTTACGTAAGATTTTCATAATCGCGATTTGAATTTGGTATGGATCAACGTATTCGCCTTTATTCACTTTGCCACTGTTTCCTGGGCTGTTTCACTGGTTCAGGACTTTCTACACGGAGAAAAATAATTGAGAATTTCGACAGGAAAGTAAGATAAACGCGAAAATATGGCTCAACATTTTGTGGAAAATATCTTTAAAAAATCAATGGGCAGTACGAAGCTTGTCAAGATATCTAGTTTTTTAAGAAATCTTTGCTAGTTAATTTCTATATGAAGGGATTGAATAACAAAAAAAAATCAAATATGTTGACACCATAATTCCATAACACAATCAAGACAAAAACTTGTTGAGCATACGTGATTTTTTACTTTGTATTGACGATTGCATGAATTTCTAGACTCTAGTGCAATTTATATTAAGTGAGATGAAAATTGCACACTCACTAATATCAGTAGGCATATGCTTGAAAATATTTGACATTTCATTCACAGAAGTGAGACGCCAATCCCAGGCGAGGTCTACAATAACACAGAAGGTGCGAACTGGTAGCTAAAAAATGCTTTGTGCAAAGAGAGATGCGCTGGCTTTCCAAACTAGCCAGGATCGAATTGTGTCATGCGGGATGCCAAGGACGTTGATTTCATATACCGGATGAACTAGTTAGTTCCTGCTCAAGGAAGACAATTCCTAAGTCCCGTGCAGTAGAGTTATTTTCAATAAGGAATACTCTCAGTACTCGCATTTTCCTCATATTTAATTAATTGGCCGGCTTTTCCCACATTTAGCCAATGCTAGCCAGCCCACAGCGGTTTTTTTTAAGAAATGGCTACTTTTGTTTCCACCTTATTACAGTACATCCAGCGTTTCTCCTAGCTATCCCATACTCGACCAAATAAATCGGCACCATCCTCCTCAATTAACCAGCAGCTCCTTGACTCTCAGATTGTTTCTGGTCTTCGGTAACTCCATATGTTTGCCCTTACTGATTCACTAAACATTCCTGTCGATTCCCTAGACCCGGAATCTTGGAACCGGTCGGTTCTTTCGTTGCCGGTTTTATCTCAACCGGGCCTGTTCAGTCCAGATGACATTGACCAAAACGATAGATCTCATCAAACATTTGAATACAAAATAAAAACAATGAGGAAAAAACTTGTTGTCGAGGTAACCGTGAGGTAGCGCAGGAGTTTAGTGAGCTGTGCAAATAATCACTGCGCAAAAAATATTTGCACAGTAGTCTAATCATTCAAAAAAATTGCAATATGTGTTTTTGGGCAATTCTTATGTAACATTTTTAGAAAAATATCCAAAAAATCAAATTTCACCAAATAGTAAATTGTGAATAACTCTAAAACGGATAGAAAAAACGCCATGCTGTCTTCGGCAAAGTTTTTCCTCATAAAATATCCCATGGAAATTGTTTTAAATTAGTATTAGATTCAGATACTTTTTATGATGGGTAAAATGCATAGTATATCAAAAAATGACAAATTTCAGTAAATTCAAAAATTCAGTATCAAAAAGTTACCTGCAAAACATGTCGTTAACTATTTTTCTCAAAAAGTTTGGATCCATACCAATCTGTAAAAAATATAAAAATAGTGGGTATTGCCAATTTTTGTACGGTAAAAAATATTTGTATGAAATTTATTACGAAAAATGGCCGTTTTTCAAAAATCTCGCCGGGGCGACCTCTAAACGTCATTTCTGAAAGTTGCCGTCATACAAAAGTTTGTTTCTAACACCCTTAGTTATCATTTGCAGGGTGAGCCCCCAAGCTTTTTGACCATGTGCAATTTTTGGGACAACCTATTTAATATACTTTATTAACATTTATTATATTCACAAAATATTTGTTAAATCTACCTATTGTAAAAAAACAAAACTGCCAAGAATACAAGTGTTCCCCTATATCAGTTATTTCAATCTAAACATATTGCCAAATATTTTGAAATTTGAACTACAGGGTGATTATTTATTACCCGTAACAACTGCACCATTCGTACTTTGTAAGGAAATAACGAGAGTTCCACAGTACTCAAAATGTTCTCACACTTTAGGTCGTTTGGCATAATTCTGAATTGAAGACAAATAAGTTGGAGTTTTCTCGCGTGAAAAAGGATTCATTGTAGCTCCGCATCAAAATGACGAATCTCGTGATGTTTGATACAGTTTTGAAAATAACACAGATATTTATCATACTTGAACATGATAAATGTCATTTCACTTATTGTTATGCCAAACGGCCATTTTGCCAAACGACTATTATGCCAGATTTCTCCATTTTGCCATTATGCCAAAAGACTATGACTATGCCAAACCCGATAGAATTAATGTAGTAAAATATTTTTTCCAATCGGATGCCTTATTTTTCAATGCCATCATTTTTCCCCGAGTAACGAGAGAAAGAGCTGAGAAGTCGAATGCGACTCAATTCGTTGCTCGATGTCATTTAATTGGAGTCCTCTGGGATGTCGTGAACATCTCCCACATTTGTTTTACTGCAGTGCATAATATAATCAGAAGGAAAAGATGAAATATAATCATACAAAAATATTACGTGCAGTTGTCCATTGACTTAAAATTCACTTTTCTTTGTCACTTCAATGTACATCATCCATAATCTTTTAATTGAATCATGGTATAGTTATGCTGCATATCTATGAGGATATCATATCCGATTTCCATACAACTTTTCTTCGTGTAACCTCCAAGTTAGAAATGACTGTTGATGAAATGTTTATGTTACAATCGATAATAGGGTAACGGATGAATTTTGGACCCCTAGAGGTCATTAGTTTGAATTTTAGTTAAAATCGAACAGATTCAGAGGGTATTTACACATAATGATGATGTTAGTATGTTCGTAAAAGCCTCCACTGTCCGGTAAAAATACCCAAAAGGTCATTTCTGGCTGAATATTTGATGAAAGTAACTGATTTTTGAATCATCAGTTTTCACTGTTTTGGACACCCCAATATATCTTGGACCCTCTTCAGTATATATTTTGGACACCCGGTGTTTAAACTCGTTTGAAACTATTTTGGAAGAATTTGTCGCTTGAATATGCTGTATCACATCCTAATTACTTGATTGACAAAGGCTGATTAGACGAACTTTGGGAATTTAATGCGCTAGAATTATAAACGTTTTGTTTACATCTGCAAGTTTCCTCAGCACCGCAATTTCTTTTTGTAAACATGATGCGACATTTGCACGGATGACGAGATTGGCAAAAATTAATTTCAAGGCAAATAAGGAAATTTCCGTCATCTCATCATTAAACCTGTGTAAGTTGTGATAATACGACCCAAGGGGTCCAAATTATATTGGTTACCCTACTACGCCATTAATCCTTTATAAGGCCGTGAAAACTAGAAGAGTTGTCAACGCATACTATTATGGAAATTATTATATATATGATTACATGTACAAAACAATTTTCGTTTGAAAGAAACTCTAAAAATCTTGGTGGCAATATTCTTGCCACTGCCCGTTTAGGGTACTTTTCTTCTTTTGACTTCATCAAAAAGCTGAAAAAGAGATTTTAGGGTGGATTAGGGCTTACCCCATAATATAAACTGTGTAGTTCAGCTCATGTCAACCCATAATTTAAATATTTACTAAATCGACAGTTTTACAATAAGTTTGAGCTAAATTTCTTCACGCGGTCATATTTAGCCATTTTTGAGCTCCCAAATTGTTGTTTAAGCTTTGTTTAGTACCAAAAAAAAATACCGGGCGTTGTTAGTAATCTCAATTTTGCGTAAACCGAAAGTTCGAAATAAATTGTTATAAAACAAAAAAATAAATAAAAACAGTATGTGGCAATATAGTTGCCACTGCCTTATAAGGGGTAATAGGGGTATTATTCTGATAATATCGTATCAAACAAAACAAGTTTTCAATCACGAGATTCTCCTGAATTTAAGGACAAGGTGTTTGGAGTACATTGCTCAAAAATTCTAGAGCACCGTTTTTTAGAATCGTTGAACGGATTTGGATTAAAATGCATCACGCTGTTAACAACCACTGAACAATTAGCGTGATGCATTTTCTTCCAAATCCGTTCAACGGTTCTAAAAAACGGTGCTCTAGAAGTTTTGAGCTATGTACTCGAAATACCTTGTCCTTAAAATAAAATCTCATTTAATTTTTTACTTATTCATGTAAATTAATGCCTAATAAAATATCAAAATGAATACTAAATTTGTTAATAATTTTTAGTTATTACCCTATAGATTTGAAAATTCCCTGAGAACTACGTATGATATCAAGTCGCAAAATGTGGATAACAAAATGAGATATCAATTTGTTATCAATGAGAACTCATTCTGTTTTCAATTAGATATTTCAGTACATTATTTTGTTATCATTTTTGTTATGTTAACACTTAAGTCATACAAAATGAAAACTCACTTTGTTATCAAAATTCGTGATATCTAAATAACTCAATTTGTTTTCAATTAGTTCTCATTCCCTGCTCGGGTAGGCTATCTGGAGACCCAACAGCAGGCTCAAACAGCATCAAATTAAGCCAGGAATCATAATACCCACGCTTTTTGCACCATTTCATTGCAGAAACGGAGAATTGACCTTCTCACCATACAAAAATTCAGCTCATTACTACAAATCTAGTACTATACCGAACGTGCCCCATAGGGTAACCAATATAATTTGGACCCCCATATATTTTGGACCCCCTCTGGGTCATATCATCATATATTCATGGCTTTTATGAATAGACACCGAAAATTTTTAGAATCATTCGCTAAATAAGATTGTTCTGCACGAGCAGCAATCATTTCCTCATTGGAAATATCATTATTTGCCTTGAAATTGTTTTTTGTTAATCTCGTCATCCACTCACACTCGCACGTCGCGGCTTGCTTACGAAAAGAGAAAGTGGTGCTGGGAAAACTAGCAGATGTAAACAAAAACTTTTATCATTCTAGCGCATTAAAATCGCTAAGTTCGTCTAATCATCCTTTGTCAATCAATTAATTTGGATGTGATCCAGCATATCCAAGTGGCAGATTCTTCGAAAATAGTTTCAAATGGGTTTAAACACCGGGTGTCCAAAATATATACTTAAGAGGGTCCAAAATAAATTGGGATGTTCAAAATAGTGAAAACTGATGCTTCTAAAATCAATTATTTTCATCAAATTGTCAGTCAGAAATGACCTTGTGGGTATTTTCGACGGACAGTGGAGGCTTTTACGGTCATACCAACATCATCATTGTTCGTAACAACCTCTGAATATGTTTGATTTTAGCTTAAGTTCAAAATAATGTCCTCTAGGGGTTCAAAATTCGACCGTTACCCTAATTGTTAAATTTAACGTAACGCAAGAGTGGGTAGGGGAGGTCTCTGCGTTACTTGAATTCGAAAGTACACAGGACAGGGGACGCTAGGATAAGTTGATTAACAGCCTTACAATTTAGGTTATGTGAACAATCAAATTCATTACTAGTAGAAAATTATGGACTGATTAGGTAAAGATTAAACTGTTGATTTTTTCTTATTTTTAAAGGTTTTGTAGGGATAAATATATAAAAGTTGACAAATAATCCTTTTTATTTTTGATACAAAGATCAGCTGACTGAACTTTTTTGTTTTTATATCCTAGACGGTAATATAACACTGACCAAAAAAAAAACATCAGAAATTTAGTTACATGTTTCTTTAGGACTTAGGACGGTTGACAATCTAATGGGGTAACGGTGGATATAAGAATACTTCGGACTGAGATGATCACAGATATGCAGAAGACGACTAGCGGAATTAATAACACAATTTGACACAGACTATATTTTGACTGATTTACAACATCGAATGGAAGCTCAAAAAGTGTTATCTAACACTAATATGAGAGTTATTTGGGGATGATGCTGGTGCTGTCAATGACCAACATCGGTTATTGACACTATTGGTAATCAGCTTGAAATAATTTTCAGAATGCATTATAAAGTAACTATTTCCCCTCTCGCTGGAAGCACGCCGTTGTGATTGCCATCCCCAAGCCTAATAAAGATGCGACGCTCCCATCCAACTATCGGCCGATTAGTCTTCTTTCCTGTCTAAGTAAGCTACTGGAAAGGTTCATCCTATATCGCATCGAAGCGCACCTGAGCACTGCCAGTATTATCCCGAACCAGCAATTCGGTTTCAAGAAGGGACATTCTACTTGTCATCGATTGGTAAGACTAGTAAAACAAGTTCGTTCGAATTTCACTCAAGGCAAATCGTCTGGAATGATCCTCCTTGACGTGGAAAAGGCGTACGACTCTGTATGGCAGGAAGCCATTCTCCACAAAATGGTGCAGGGCAATTTTCCCATGTCTACTATGAAAATTGTACGTTCTTTTCTCAAGGAACGTTCGTTCCACGTAGCTGTGGATGAAGAAGTCTCGGACCGTAAACAGATCCCCTTCGGGGTGCCTCAAGGAGCAGTACTCAGCCCGATCCTGTACAACATATTCACAGCGGACTTGGTGATGATCGACAACGTCCAGTACTACCTGTTTGCTGATGACACCGGCTTTGTTGTATCCCATCGAGACCCAACAGTTGTCGTGGACAAATTGCAACAAGCTCAACAGGCCCTTGAATCGTACCAGCAGCAGTGGAAAATTAGGATTAACCCCAACAAAATCCAGGCCATCTTCTTCACCAGGAAGCGCAGTCCAAGAAACCTACCTCAACGTGAAATTAGAGCTAACGGACAGTCAATTGCCTGGTCCGAAGCTGAGCAATACCTTGGTGCTACGCTTGACCAAAACATGAACTTTTCTCAGCATATCTCGAACAGTCTGAAAAAGTGCGACAAACTCACAAAAACATTGTATCCCATGGTCAATCGTCGATCGGCGCTCGATATACGAACGAAGCTGCTCTTGTATAAAACAGTTTTCCGACCTAAACTAACATACGCCTTCCAAGCGTGGCACACTTGCGCTCAAACCCATCGCATGAAAATTCAACGAAAACAGAATCGATTTCTTAAAATGATAATGAGCCTGGAATTCTTGCACCCCACTGACGATCTACACCAACAAGCTGAAATCGAATTGATCGAAGATTGGTTTCATCTGCTTCTCCCCAAATTCATCCTCGGATGCAGAACCTCGCATAACCCTTTGCTTTTAGACTGTCCCCTCCTATCGCAATTACGAAGGTTTTTTTTCAATTTTTTCCTTTCTTCAAGAATAATTAAAAATAAGCGACTTTAATTTCTAAAACCCAAAATGTAGCTCAAATCGCTGCTGTCAGGGCAATCCATCTCAGTGCGTAACTAAAGGCAACAATATGTAATAGGATAAGAATTGAAATAAACTAAATTGAATTGAATTGAAATTATAAAGTAACGTAGGATATTATTTGATACTTGTTTGCAGAAGCTGGCAGAAAAACTAGTTGCCCATATCGGCTAAAAACGCTAGCTCTGGTAAGCTGTCTCCGAATAATTTTCAGAAATATCAAATCTTTTAAAATTAGCTATGACATATTTTTTTGCTCTTCTTTGTAATATTTCTCAGGAATAGTACTTTGAAGGCGTTAACATAGACATACTCTTTTATCTCTGAATGTTGTCCAGTGACCACGGAGATTTTCGATTATTGAAATATTGTCCAATTATCAATTCATCTTTGTAGCTTCCATTCGGTCAAAACACTAGTTTCGATGGGGATGGGAATAGATAAAACACAGTATTTTAAAAAAAACTACTACGACCCAATACTACTACACACTTTGCTCAAGTTGACGACATCGTCTAGTCCATCGTGAGTATTGGTCCTAGTAAGGGGAAAGTTGGGAGAGGATCCAGGCTTTGCTATTAGCTGTCCTGCAGCTCCACCTGGTCACTCAACAAAAAATTAATTTATTTTATTGCAAGTCTATCTCATAACTCACTCCTAGCAAGCGGAATGAGGGCCGACAATATTTTTTTTTGTAAAAACAATGATTTTCAAGTTGTCTAATAGGTATCCATTAAAATCGTAATTTTTTTATTTTCCAAATAAGGCTTATACAAAACTAATTTTGACTTTTGTCTCCCTCTCACCTTCAAAAAATTTTGAATTTTTAGTGACAGATAAAAATATTTATCAAAATACCGGTTCAGCCCACATAACGAACTCCAGTCCATTGTTCTTACCTTAAGTTTTGGCCATTTGAAAGGAATTGATTCGTCAGTCTCGTAGTCGTCAATTTTGGCTTTCAAAAATTCCAAGGAGCTCAGATTGCGTGAAATGTCGGCTAAAATACGCAGGGAAATTGGCATGGTTATAATCAGCTCCCGCAGGTTCGTTTGAGTCGCTATTGTTTCCCGATACGTGAGGAAATGCATTGCAGCGCTGGGATTCCTATGCAACTTCAGGGACTCGAGAGCTAAACCAGCAGATCCAAGTATCCTTCGAATGGTGCGTGTTTCATTATACACGCATGCCAACTGCTTTAACCTGCTTGCATAATTTTCGATCAATTCGACTTTAGGTTCTATGCAGGAATAGTTCATTTGCAAAATAATGTTCGCCGAATTACTTCTAATCAAAAAGTTAGCTAACGAAGAGTCATCTTCAGTTTCAACGTCGCAAATTTCTACTTTTTGAATGTTTTCGACAATTGCCATAAACTCAGGCACAGGCATGGAATCGTGAAATATACTACAATTATCAATGCGTATAGTTTGTACATGTTTCAATAGCTGAACAATCATAAGCAGTTTTCCGTACGTTAGTCGACAATCCTGCAGGATCAAATTTACGATATTTATCCCAATATTTGCAATCATGACGGAAAACTGAATTTCGGTGCTTCGTTCGATGATGGCAAAATCAATATCGGCTAATTTCAGATCGCGGTACGTTCGCGTGCTTTTTGCTAGCTTTCGAACTGCATAGTTTAAACAGTTTTGATCCTGTCCTTCGCGATTCTTATTTGTAATCGTCAGCAAAGTATTATATATAACACGTGTTTCGAAGATGTCCTTCCAACGGCTGCATACTTCTGTGGCTCGCAGATGTTCGTCATAAGCCAGAAATGAAAATATGTTTTCTATCATCTGAAAAATAAATGAAACATCTTAATTCCTTGCAATTGATATTGTGCTATTTCAATTACTTCACACGGGAGGTATTCCATTTTATAATGTATTATTTACTAGGCAGCGTCAATTTACAACTTCAGCAACAACTAAATAAAGAATGGAAATGATCGACTTTATCACACCACAAAGTATCTAAATACCAAGGTAAGAGATTCCCGCTAATATTCACGGATTAGTGAGAAAAAGAAAAAAGTAAAAAATAGTTATGAAGTTTGCACTGATTTGTATGGGCGCATCACTATTTAGCAAACTTTCTTAAGAAATTAAGCACTCTCATCATAGAAGCAATTATTTAATTGCATCTTACTGGATTAAAAGTAACTTCCATGCAATAAAACAGGAAATATCGCCATTTGAAAATCGGTAACAATTTTTTTTTTAATTGGTTCTAAACATATTTTTTCAGCATTTAGAAACATCCAAACTACTAAAACTTTACAAACTTTGCTGAAATAATGACATTTTAGTGTAAAAACACCAACTTTTCATAACTAACGCAGATGTGTTGGTGAGTCTCATTTTTGACATTTGCGGGAATCTCTTACCTTGGGTATTTAGATACGTTGATCACACCAGTCAGTCTGTCAACAAAACAACTTTTCTGTTTTTGCCGTTTTTGCATTTTAGTGCACGGTGTGCCTCTAATGAGGTGTGGTTTCTGCTTTTAGTAGTGTTGCGTGTACGTACACGCTGCATTACACGAACACCACTTGAGTTACTGGTTGAAAATAGTAAACAAAGATCAGCTGTTTCCAGCAAAATCAAATGGGCATATTTTCAACCAGTAGATTTGCATTAGTGTTCGTGACACCGTGCTGCGAACAGGGGAGTAAGCTGGCTGTCAACTGGGAACAAAAGCCATTTTACGAGACGTTTCAGAACAGCTGATCGCAGCCAATGAGAGTCTAATAAAGGTGGGGAAGAGACGCTTCGTGTGCGTGAGATCCGTGTCTGGTGCAAAACATGCCACTACTACAAGCAAAGCGAGCTCCCATAAGAACGAGTGTCAAATAGTGACGTCACTATTTGTGTTTACATTTTTACTCACTTACTAATACATAGCCATCTCTTCTTCTTCCCCACCTGTAATATACTCTCATTGGATCGCAGCAGCGGCGTCAACTGACAGAATTCCACGCACGTTTGTTTTGCTGGAATATCGCGTAATTTTTGAAAAGGTACTTGTTCAACAAATTGGAGATATGAGAAATTTGAGCCAAAATAGGTTCAAAAGCTGTCGTAGAAGCAATATAAATCTCAATAATTAATCAGGTATTTTTTTCGTCACGATTCACTCGTTAACTAGCGAAAAAAAATTAAATAAAAATATCTTATTATGGTTTTAGCCAGTTTCAAAAACTACGCTTGACTTGCGCGCAGTCATTAACTAAAGACACTGTATGCTAAAGACACGAAATCTGATGATTGTTGCTATTGATGATGATTGTCGCGTGATGACGATGATGCTGTCGAGCAATGCTTTTAAAGTGCGTTTGACAGGTCTCCTGCTCGATTGGAATGACATTGACAGCAAATTTGGAATTCCAATTTGAACATTTCGTGTCTTTGCATATAGTGTCTTTAGTTCGGGCGTTTGACAGTTCTTCTATGAAGATGACACGTTCGTGTTAGCAGCTGTTGTTCAAGCTTTGTAAACAAATGCATGCACGGATCTGTCACATGAAAAGGCCTATTATGTACATTCCAAAATCTAAGTTTGGTGTACATTTTTTTAAATAACATTTTATTTCAGGTAAATTTTAAGTATGAATAACTTCTAACAAAATATAGTGATAACAATTTAGTTTTCAGATAACAAAACGGCAAGAATGTTCTATAATATAATAAACAATCACACTCATATACACTAAAGATACTATAAGCAAAGATACGAAGTGTGATGATTGTTGTTGTCGATGATGATCATCCAATCATGACGATGATGCCGACGAGCAATGCTTTAAAGCACGTTTGACAGGTCTCCTGCTCGATTGGAATGACATTGACAGAAAATTTGGAATTCCAATTGGAACATTTCGTGTCTTTGCATATAGTGTCTTTAATATACACCACACACATATCCCTTTCGAAACGGAGCGCAAAAAAGTGAAATTTCCATACAAATTTGCTCAATTTTAGCTCTCTAGCACTCTTAGATTCCCCAACAAAACAACAATTGTTGGAAGAACCACTCTTAATCTTTCGA
The DNA here is from genome assembly GCF_035046485.1 of Aedes albopictus. Taxonomy (NCBI): domain Eukaryota; kingdom Metazoa; phylum Arthropoda; class Insecta; order Diptera; family Culicidae; genus Aedes; species Aedes albopictus. Next base: position 206,319,887 of record NC_085138.1, read on the forward strand.
TTTCTAGCATTGCATATCAAACTAATTAATTAGACTTGGGATACCAATCCAAACATGGCATTGTCTTTTTTCCCTTCTAAACCATAGGGGGAAAAACCTGCTCAACAGACACCCTAACAGGAAGGTTGGGGTAGTGTGGGGTGAAGGCCGTCTTCTACAACAATAGTAAAAGCCAGGGTACTCTCTTCTCGACCCACTAAAATACATTCCTATGGTCGCCAAACCCTTCTTCGGAACCACCAAGAAGGCATTGCTTCAGAGAGGGGCTAGTGCACATCGCATCCTCAAGGTTAGCTAGGCCGACGCCAGGACAGCAACGCTACTGGGACGTACTCTCCGCGGCCACTTAATCGCTGTAAGGGTCGATCTCGACCGCAGGGCACCGGTATGACCTCTGAAGCCGACTCTGAACCCCTGGACCACCTCTTGTACCGCATCTGAAGTAGTCATTCTCCGAGCCCACGCGCCACCTCCTCTGTAGCTCCCAGACGATATGGGTGATAGCCGTTGAAACCGCGTTCCAGCTAACCTCATCCCTACACATCTTCTGGACCGAATTTTCCGGAGTTGTGTCCTCCCCGCATGTGACAATCATGCGGTCACGCATTGTGCGAAACCGCGGGCACACGAACAAAACGTGTTCCGCCGTTTCCACACTGGGCATTCGGGAGAATCCGCATGCCTGAAACGGTGTAGATTAGAGTGGGTCATCGTTTATATGGAAAAGTGAAAAATTCAATGGTATCCCATCAGATCAAAGCTTTTTTGATCTCATTTCAGGACCCAAATAAGTGTGCAAAATTTGGGCACGATCGATTATGTCTACATTTTGCGCATCGCGTTTGAAGTTTGTATGGGGGTTTACATGGAAAAACACACTTTTTTGCATTTCTCTCATAACAAGCTCGAATTTTTCTAAAACCATGTAACCGTTAAAGTGAAAACATAGCCTAGGCAGGGTGTCCTGAAAAACTTTGTCGAAGACCGCGAAATGATCTGATGTTTATGAAAAAAGTTATAGCGTTGGCATTGCTTGGCAAAACAGCATGATTTTGTTGCTATTGTTATTCCTTTACATGTTAAAACATAAACACATGCATGCGGTTCGTTGGGTATAACTATTTTCTCAAGCATCGGATCGCTTTGCGGTCTTCAACAAAGTTTTTCAGAACATCCTAGGCTATCATTTTACAGTATTGGTTAAAAAGTTTCAGACAAACTTTTTCAACTTATGACAAAAATGCAAAAAAAGTATGTTTTCCCATACAAAATCCCATACAAATTTCAATTGCAATGCGCAAAGTGTAGACGCAACCGATCGTGCTCAAATTTTGCACAGACACTCAGGACACGAAACGGAACCAAAAAAGACTTGATCTGAGGAAACGGTTCCGATGACCCACACTAGTGTAGATACTGTTGGAAGCAACCATGACCTGAAAGGACCTGTGTCAGGTGGAATGTAATTTCCCCCTGGCGCCTATTAATCCAACTATCTACCCTCGGTATCAACCTATGGGTCCACCTTCCTTTAGTGGAACTGTCCCACGCGCGCTGTCATTTGACCATAGAGGCCATCCTGGCAGTCCTACGTATACCTTTTGTGCCGCGCATTTCAAAGCACTCCATGTCCTCACTGATAAGGATGCCGATAGGCACCCTACCAGTAAAGACGCAGAGAGCGTCCTGTGACACGATACGCTACGCGCTCGCAACCCTCAGGCACATAAGCCTGTAAGTACTTTCCAGCTTCCATCGGTAGCATTTAGTACTTAGCGCGGTAACCCACGCCGGGCCGCCATACCTAAGTATGGACGTAGCAACACTAGCCAGAAGTTTGCGCTTACAGGCGTACACCGCAGAGCTATTGGACATCATCCCGGACAGTGCCGCAATATCTGTGGAGGCTCTTTTACAGGCATAATCGACGTGGCTACCGAAGGCAATTACAAAAAATAACTCGCTGCACTGCTAGTCATCAGTCGTGGTTTCTGTGCCGGTCGGGAATTTTTGTTGATTTATCGAGTCGATTATTGAAAATAATATTTCCGTGTCGTTCATCCGATAGTGTTGAGTGTGATTTAGCGAAGTTAAGTGAAGGATAGTGCGAAAAATCTATTTAAATGGGAAAATTTTCAATTTCTGAATCCACTCGTTGTGAGATTTGAAATCGGCCATATTTTTCTCCTTAGTGATACGCTTGCTACGTTGAAGGTGTTGCGCGTTACGAAGTACCTAAGTGTGTCTAGATGTGTGTACAGTCACTATATACACAGTCTGGCGGACTGTCACTTTCGACCGGAGCCAATCGAGCATGACGTCATAGTGTCCACACCGATAAATGCTACACCGTGACGTCATGCTCGATTGGCTCCGGTCGAAAGTGACAGTCCGCCAGACTGTGTATATAGTGACTGTAGATGTGTGTAGTGTAGTGTTGCGAGGAAACGAGTGCAGTGCATGAATAGCCTTCGCTTATGTGTGTCTTGTCTATGTGTGCAAGCATCTGCTGCGAGCAGCTGCTTACCGCTTTGCGTGTATGGTCGAGCGATGACTGCTGAAAAAAGGCAGTGTGCTGGGTTGCGGCGCGGGTGCGAACGTGGCGGAGCGAAACAAAGCAATGTGGACTTACGGGAAAAAACGATAGTATGTGATATGTGGGGAGTGCTGTGCAAGGTTTGTGTGGGGTGGCGTTCATTCTGTTACATATTGCGGTATGGTGGTCTCCAGAGCTCAGACGCTGCTGCAAAAGCAACCTTGATTATCTTCGAAAAGCAGTGTGGTGGCAAGTGGTGGTGTGTGTAAATACAGTGAGGATTCGCTCGTTGGGTCACGACTGCGCCCGGATTAGCGAATCGTGTTCGTTCGTTGGGGCAACTGACAACTGATCAAAATGCTCTAGACACAAGCAAGTGACGAGACATACGTCACGAAACACTCACATACTTGCGCAAACGGTCTGTATACAGGAGCTGCGATGCGACGACGGTCAGACGTCAAACTCGTTTTGACATCGATTTTGACATTGACAGTGCTTTTTAGTTGGGTTTTGCCCCAGCTAGCGAACATCCAACCATCGAGACAGCCCATCTAACGAGCCGCCAACGAACGAATCGGGACTGTAGTGAAGTGAACATGATAAAATTGTTTTGAAAATCATTTCTAGTGATGTGTGCTACACGCTAACCTGAAACTACCCATCGGCTGGGTCGATTCTACCCGGATTTTCATGTTGTTAGTAGTTGTCAAAATACGGGTAACCCGAAAACCCAGATTTGTTGAATCAGGGTAAAGATCTGGGTAACCGGCACTTTGTCACTTTGCGGCATGAAGGCATGGCGGCGGTCAAGGAGAACGCTGCAAATTGAGAATGTTTTCGACGTTTTCACGAAAAATATGCTAATAAATGACGGGAAATTGGGCACTGCATTGTTTTGATTTAGTATGGGGTTTTGACGTTTCTTGGCCTTGTTGTTTACATAATTTCTGTAAGAGTGAAAGAGAAGGAGAGAATTTCATGCAGTGCCCTATAGTGATATTATTGTTTTCCTGCATCAGGTAAGTCAGCAGTACATGGAAATTGGGAGCTTTTTATTTTAAATCTAAATTGGAAATAAATTAACAAAATCATGGCCCTGGAGGAGCTGGGTACCGTTTACCCAGATTTTGCCACCAACATCGGTAACCCAGATTTGAGTAAAGGTGCCTTTACTCAGATTAGAGTAACTGCAGTTTTGCCGCTTTGACACCAATCTGGGTAACTGGGGGTTAGCGTGTAGTGTTGGTGTAACCGATATGATGTCAGTTGTTGCAGTGCAACGGAGACGTAACAGACAAGGGCTGCCAGTTCAACAGACAAGGGCTGCCAGTTCAACAGAACTTTTGAAGAAGAAAAATATTTGCAAAAAAAAAAAAGAAAATAGCGATTGTTTCTTCTATATCATTAAGTGACATAAATTTACGTTGTGTTTCCCGATATGGGATCTGGCAAGGCGAAAACAGATTTGATGCGACCAGATCAGTATTTAAACGTTTCTTTAGTGGCAGTCAGACGCCCCATACCAGAGGATTACGGGTGAGATTGTTCTGATTATATTTATTACAACAACTAAATACGCGTTACTTCCAAAGAGACATTTTTGGATCAAAGATTGAGCTGCCTATTTGGTAACGATAATACATGCATGTGGGGCGCGTTGTGGGTAAGCGTGAGAGTGACTTCGAGATGGACGTGCCTTGGGTGGGTGGGTCACTGAATCTCCAATGGAGCGAGCGGTATCCTTCCGGCTCCCGGGCTTAATGTATCTGCAAACAGCAAAACAACATTGCAGAGGGCTTTCTTACGTTATATTACTACCACACATACACACACAGCGGGATTTAATCGACAACTTCTACTCAGCGGTAGATGACTGTATTGCGCTTTTCAATTTTTCTTTGTTTTCTGCATGAATTTTTATCGAGTATGATTTCTCTATTTTTATAATCATTACACATCTTATTCCGTATTAAATAATTACATCTTTCATATGCATTTTAAGTAATTTAGATGGGAGGCGTCCAGGAGCCGATCATTGAGTCTGATGTATTAAGGATTACACTGTATTGTGCATCTCGAAAAATTCATTATCCTTCACATACCCGAGCCCCAACATCTCATTTTCAAAATGCTGGCATTTCGACAATTTTCATCCGATTTTTTTGAAGTCGCCCTCAATCGATCATAAAGTGGTGCAAGTTTATTACATCCAAGTGGCCATGCAATATCCGGAACCATTCCGAAGATATTCCAGATTGTACTGGGGTCAGGGAGGGTGCCGAAATGGCTAAAAATGATTATTTCGTGTGTTATTGTGTTTGAACCATCGATTTTCAGCGAAATTTTCATTGCGAAAAATAAAACACAACTGCGATAATAAGATTTAAATAAGTTGACCCATCCGGATCACCGTGACAGGTTCCGCGGGGGCCTCATTAGGGACACTTCTGGTTTTCATCCAAAACATGTCGTGCGACATATCAAACTTCATGATTTCGAATGACTGAGTCAGAAACGATACCCTGAAGTCTGTACCAACTAATATGGCTACCCCGGAACATCTAGCATAGGTTCCACGGAGGTGACATAGGGGACATTTCTGGATTACAACCAAAACATGCCGTGTGACGTATTAAACTTAATGATTTCGAGAGAATGGGGCAGAAAAAAATGACTGAAGTATGTATCAATTGATGTGGCCGCTCCGGAGCACCTGAAACAGGTTCCGCGGGGGCCTCTCAAACACAATAACACACGAAATAATCACTTTTAGCCATTTGGCAAAACAGATACCTTCCCCATCCCCCTGACCCCAGTACAATCCGGAATAACTCCGGAATGGTACGGGATATTACATGGCCATTTGAGTGTAATAAACTTTCACCAATTTATGATCGATTGAGGGCGACTTCAAAAAAATCGGATGAAAATTGACGAAATGCCAGCATTTTGAAAATGAGTTGTCGGGGGTCGGGTATGTGAAGGTTATATTTATTTATCTTCTATTTTCTTTGCTAAACTTTATAACAAATAAATTACACGTTGAAGCCTAGTTGCCAAAAAAAAAATACAGTATTCCAGGACATTTGAATGAAATTATTCTTGCAATTTTCAATTTTGATCAAAATATTTGATAGCAACCAGACTTCAA